>NW_006408651.1:7469817-7496247 GCF_000296735.1 Chrysochloris asiatica
AGAAAGAGAGGAAGACCCCCAATGAGATGGATCTGCCAGGTGGCATCATTGATGGCATCAAGTGTGGCAGTGGTAATGAGGTTGGCCCAGGATTGGACATTGTTTCGTTCTGCTGTGCATGGGGTCACTATAAGTTGGTTCCAACTCTATGGCACCTGACAACAACAACAACAACAAAAAGGTATTTGCAGTGAATGAGTCATTAGTCTTATAAAATTCTAGCAGTGTTTATCCTCTAGAGCCACTGTGCTCTGAAAGGACTTGATAGAATTATTCAATTTCATAATCATTGGTTTTAATGGTTAACATATCAATTGTACTTTAAGATAGATCTTGAAATGTTCTTTTTGATGACAAATGTGATAGCATTTCTCTTTAATTTGTGGTTCTGGCATAGAAAACCATATGGTTTTCAGATTCAAAATGACTAGTACCAGTCCACTTGCTAATGGGTATCAATCTTTATGGATTCCATTTCATTCTGCCAACTTTCAGTTTTCCTAGAATCATACTTTGTATATTCCACATGCTGATTATTAATGTATTTTTGCAGCTGTTTTTTCTTTCTTTCTCATTTTGCATTGTGCCCCATCAGCAAACAAAGGTCCTGAAAGAAAGCTTTCTTTATTCATGTCATTATTGTCCCCTCTATCTTGAAGAGGCAGCTCTTCCCCAAATTGTATTTTAAATGACTTGTAATCAGAGCGGCTCATCCTCTGGCACTGTATCTGACAATGTTCTGCTGCTGTTCATAAGGTTTTCAGTGGCTAACCATTCCTAAGGAGTCAGTCTCTCCTTCGCCTAGTCTTATTCTGGAAGCTCTGCTGAAACCTGTCGACCACAAGTGACCCTGCTGGTATTAAAACATCATTGGCATAGCGTCCATCATCACAGCAATAGATAGATATGCCACTACAATAAGACAAACTGATAGAGAGAGGTGGCATTACCATTATGCTGTTGTTATTAAGTGCTGTCTAGTTGATCCCCACTCATAGAGACCCTGTGTTGTGTTTCTGAGGCACAGCTGGTGGGTTTGAACTGCCGATTTTGTGGTTTTCAGAATACAAGTTAAGTCAGGAACTACTTGTATTTAGCAGTGAAAAGTACCACCAGTACTAGTTGCTGTGGAGTCTGTTCCAATTCATGATGATCTTCATAAATATCAGAGTGTAATTATGCTCCATAGAGTTTTTTTTGGGGGGTGTTGTTTTCTATGAAAATATATATGGCAAATCATACACCCTGTTATATCTCCTATCACACTCTGGCATGTAAAGATAGATCAATGTAAACAAAACAAAAATCCTCACCACTGGACCAATAAACAACATTCTTAGCAACGGAGAAAAGATGGAAATTGTCAAGTACTTCATTCTTCTTGGATCAACTATCAACACTCACTGAAGCAGCAGTCAAGAAATCAAACGACGTATTGCATTAGGCAAATCTGCTGCACAGGAACTTTTTAAAGTGCTGAAGAGCAAAGATGCCAACTTGAAGACTAAGGTGTGCCTGACCCAAACAATGGTATTTTCAATAACCTCATATGCATGAAAAAGATGAACAGTGAATAAGGAAGACTGTAGAAGAATTGATGCTTTTGAATTATGGTATTGGAGGAGAATATTGAAAGTGCCATGGGCTGAAAAAAGAACCAATAGATCCATTTTGGAAGAAGTGCTGCCAGAGTGCTCCTTGGAGGCCAGGATGGCCAAACTTCGTCTCTCATACTTTGGACATATTGTCAGGAGGGACCAGTTGCTGGAGAAGTATATCATGTTTGGTAAGGTGGAGGGTCGGAGAAAAAGAGGAAGACCCCTAATGAGATGGATTGACCAAGTGGCTGCATCGATGGACTCAAGCGTGGCAACAATAGTGAGGTTGGCCCAGGATCGGGCAGTGTTTCGTTCTGTTGTGCATAAGGTTGCTATGGGTCGATACCAACTCGATGGCACCTAACAACAACAACACTACTCTGGCATTAACATTATGTTGTTGTTGTTAAGTGCCATCAAGTCAGTTCCAACCTGTAGCTGGTGAGCTTGAACTTCTGACCTTGTTGTTCAAATAGAAAATCAGTGAGAGTTCCTTTGTGGACTTTTTCTATTTTTCTTCATATAGTTCTTGGTAACATCTCACTGCTTTCTGAGTCTGCCTATCAACTTTAGCAAAGTAGTTAGTGTTTGGGTCCACATTTCCAAGTAATCGAAACTCCTGTTTTCGTTTAGAAAAAAACTGCAACAATCCTTTCACACTAAAACCTTTCTTCCTTCCTCTTCCTCATTCTTTCTTTCTTTTTCAGTGGTTCAAGCTCACCAACTGTTCCTTGGAAACCCTATACAATTGATTGAAAATGTGGACCCAAACACTGATTACTTTGCTAAAGTCAATTGGCAGACTGAGAAAGCTGTGAGATGCTACCAAGAACTATATGTAGAAAAATAGAAAAAGTCCACACAGAAATGCTCACTGATTTTCTGACTAGTAATGCCATCCTTGTTTCCTGGGCTAATTCAAATAATCCAGAATCTTCCATAAAGGGAGTTAGTACTGCAGTTGACAAAATACTAATGTTGTCCAACTCTTTTTCACCATTTGAATAAATTTGTATGATTTGTGTACTTTTTATATATGTATGTGTGTATTAAAATGTATCTATAAATTTACATGTGATGTTTCCAACCCTCAAAGATAAATAAGTAGTGTATTTATAAAGATACTGATAATAAAAAGGCTATGATAATGAAAACTAAGGGAAAAAACTAGGTATTCAACTAATGTCAGAATGAGTTATATGTGAATGGAACCCTGTAAATTAAATTGTCTGTACAATATTTGAGGACCAAATATTAACTAGTCACCAGTATTGTTGTTGTTATTATTGTTAAGTGCCATCAAGTTGGTTCCGATCCATGGCAATCCTATATAGGGTTTCCAAGGAGCAGCTGGTGAGCTTGAACTGCCTATTTGCAGTTCAAACTGACTTTACAGTCTGGCACATTAACCCACAGTCTCCAGTATTAGGAAACAATAAATAATTCTAGTTTATTACCAAATGTTTCTGTTAATTTGCTCGAGTTGGCTTGTATGGTTTGAGGAGAACAAATATTTAGGAAATTTGCAATGTGGTCTATAAACTATTGGTAGCTTGAAAGTGGTCTTGTTGAGAGTATTAATACAATGAAAGCTATAAAATAGGACTTTTTTAAAGAATTGGTTTGCCAGCACTCCCCTGATGAGACCTCATTGCTGAGCCTGGTTACCTGATAAAAAAAGAGAAACCTTGGGCAAACTAAATAAATGTATTTACAATTAGTTATTGACAAGATTTTCTTAGTCAACCAAAGTTTACAATAGATGGCTAGGCAGAAATCCAATCCACAGCTAGAAATGGGCAATTAGACTTACTGCTAGACAGTGAAGTGAGGGAAACTGTGGACCACATGGTCATACTGCCTTCATGAAGAAGCTCTCAGGGTCTTCCTCAAAAACAAAAACAAAACCTGACCACAGCTGAAGATTGCAAGATAGACAGCTCCTCGAAGCAATTTCCTCAAATGTCAAACCCAGTTCAAGGTATTTAGAAGTAGTAAGATCTATAATTGTAATCTGTCTGACAGCTATTAACCTTTAAAAATATTTCCTTTCCTGGCGTAGATATCATTAAGCCTACACAGTATTACAAAACACTTTTAAAAGGTATTGTGTTAGAAGAAAACACTATAAGGTGTATTTCGAGTTATAGAAAACACATCAAAGTAGAATGTGGCAATTAAAACCACTTCTCACTTTCTAATTTGTAGCAGAGTTAATGATGCAAGTGATTTCTCAGTCAATGTTATCTGTTTTCTGCAAAGCCAATTAAAGACATCTTTCTTGATAGTGTATCTGCTAGTTCATTAATAAAATCTATAGAGAACTTATTATTTACTACGTTTTCCAAAAGTTTTTCCACTAAGTGGAAACCCAGAAAAAAGAATATTAGCCAGGTCCACATACCTAAAGTAATTATTAGAAAGTGAGTCTAAGATACTTCTGAAATCAGATAAAAATATCCTTAATTTTAGTTTAAAAATCTTTAAGATGGAGAGACTACAACATTATTACAGAAAACAACTGCAAAGTATTGTGTTATGTGTAAATAGGGTCTCTTGGCTAAAAGACTTCTGGCATTTTAAAATTGGTTTATGAGGTACACTAAAGAATTGTGGGAAAGTGGGAGTTACCAATTCAATTCAAAAGGTTATAAAGTCTGGAGCAGCACATAGTTGGCATATCAAATAATCCTGACTGCTGAAAAGCACCAGGCAAGGATACTCAATCACCTAGTGCAATGATCTCCAGAGATCTCTTACCAACTTCCCACAAGTGCTCCTGGCTTTTCAGCAGTCCACCATGTTCATAAAATTAACAACATGCTACAGTGGTTTCTAATGGCGTAAATGGAGTCCCTTAAAGTGATATTCCTTCCCACACTTCTGCAGCCTTCTGGTGAGACTTACTACTGGTCTCCTCTTATTTGAGAAGGAAGTGTGCGTTAGAGGTAGAAGCAAAAAAATGAAGAATATATTAGCTGTCCTCAGTGAAGTACAGATGTCCGAGTTACTTGTGGTTGTCTCTTGTCTCAGAAATCCATTTCTCTAAATATTAAATCTGCAAAATGTCTTCTGGGAGGTTAAATGTCTCTATTTTTTTCAGTGGAACTTTACATTTTCAGCTAGTATTTTTAGCACAATGTAGACCCAATCATAATATCTTACTTCTGTGAGGGTTTTTGGACCAGACTTATATGATGAGGCAAAAGTAAAATCACCTGATTTCTAACCAATTAAATTATTTAAATAAAGCAACATAGAGATTTCTTCAGGGAAAGCTGAACAGTTAGTTAAAGAGAAATGTGTGGAGATGAAGAAGATGATGGTAGTGATGAGCATAAACATTTGTTGAACACTTGCTAATGCCATTACAGTAACTTGTTTAACCTTCATGTATAGGCAATGTTTTTATTTTATAGCTTTGTTTATTTATTTTTGTCCAAGATCTCTTTTATAACAGAATTTTCTCTGCCAACTTCCACAACAAGACACTGAAGGAAATAAAGGAATAGGGTTTAATTATTTTATTTAACTATCAGCCTTTCCAGGTGACCATTAGTTGCTCTGCCCTGGAGTTTAACTTTCACTATTACAGAGGCTGTCCCTTCTTTTCCTTATCCTTTTTGATATATCTTTATCTTATTACTGTTGTCAAAATATAGATAACACATTTGCTATTTTAAAACACTTTTGTGTAATTCAGTGAGACCAATTAATAAAATCAACCATGATGTGCAACCATCCCCAATATGTGTTGCCACGTTTTCCATCCCCCAAACCAAAAACTTGATGCTACCTAAACAATGGCTTCCTCGTCTCCTCTCCCTCCTACACCTGGTAATCATGATTAAACTCTGATCTCTATACATTGAACTATTCTAGATATTCCATACTAGAAAGAAGCAAAGTGGCTCCATATGACAAAGACTGGACTGCGAACCAGCCTGCCAGCCACTCCATGCAAAAAAGATGAGCCTTTCTACTCTCATGAAGACTAAAAGCCTCAGAAACCCTATATAACAGGTTCATTATGAGTTGGAACTAACTCAATGGCACTTAACAACAACAACAACACTAGACAGATTATACAATATTTGTCCTGTGATTGACTTACTCTCTGAGTTTAATGCTTCATCCACGTTATAGCATGTATGTTGTTGTTGTTATGTGTCATCGAGACACTTCCAACACATAGTGACCCTGTGTACAACAGAACAAAACACCACCTAGCCCTGCTTCATCCTCACAATTGCTGCTATCCTTGAGCCCACTGTCGCTGGCACTGTGTCTCCCTCTTTTATACTGATCCTCCACTTTACCAAACATGACTTCCTTCTCCAGGGACTGGTACCTCCTAATAAAATGTCTAAAATATGAGAGACAAAGCCTAGCCATTCTGGATTCTAAGGAGCATTCTGGTTGAACTTCTTCAACACAGATTTGTTTGATCGTCTAGCAGTCCATGGTGCCTTTAATATTCTTCTCAAATACCACAACTCATATACATCAATTTTTATATGGTCTTCCTTATTCACTGTCCAACTTTCACATGCATATGAGGATGCTGAAAATACCATGGTTTGGGTCAGGTGCACCTTAGTCCTCAAGCTGACTTCTTTGTTTGTCGACACTATAAAGAGAAGAGGTCTTGTGCAGCAGATTTGCCAAATGCAATATGTCATTTGATTTTTTGATGACTGCTTCCATGAGTGTTGGTGGTTGAGCCAAACAAAATGAAGTCTTTGGCAACTTCAATCTTTTCTCCATTTATATGAATGTTGTTTATTCGTCCAGTGTTGAAGATTTTTGTTTTCTTTACATTGAGGTGTAACCCATACTGAAGGCTGTGGTCTTTGATCTTCATCTGTAAGTATCTTAAGTTCTCTTTGTTTTCAGCAAGCAAGGTTGCATCATCTGCATATTACAGTTTGTTAATGAGTCTTCCTCTACACCTGATGCTACATTCTTCTTCATATAATCCAGCTTCTTGTATTATTTCTCAGCATACAAATTGAATAAGTATGGTGAAAGAATATAACCTAGTGCACACCTTTCTTAGTTTTAAACCATCCAGTGTCTCCTTGTTCTGTTAGAATAACTGTCTCTTGGTCTATACACAGGTTCCTCATGAGCACAACTAAGTGTAATTCCCGGAGCCTTTTCTATGCCAATGCCTTCAGTGCACTTTGGACTTCTTCCTTCAGTACCATTGGCTCTTGATCATATGCTGCCTCTTGATATGGTTGAACATCAGCCACTTCTTTTTGGTACAGTGACTCTCTGTAGTCCTTCCATTTTTTTTATGCTTTCTGCATCATTCCATATTTTGTCCAAAGTATCCTTCAGTAATGTAAATCAAGCCTTGAATTTCTTTTTTTTTTTTTCTCAGTTCTCTTAAGTTGAGAAATGCAGAGTGTGTTCTTCTCTTTTGATTTTCTAACTCTGGGTCTTTGTCCATTCCATTATAATACTTGACTTTTTTTTCTCTAGCTGCCCTTTGAAATTTTCTGTTGAGCTCTTTTACCACTTCATGTCTTCCAATTGCTTTAGCATCGCTATGCAACTTTCAGAGTCTCTTCTGGCATCTATTTTGGTTGTTTTCTTCTCTCTTGTCTTCTTGGTGACCTTCTTTCTTGTATGATGCTCTTGATGTCATCACACAACTCTTCTAGTTTTTAGTCATTAGTGTCTAATCCATCAAATCTATTCTTGAGCTGATCTCTACATTCAGGTGCAGTATGTTCAAGGTCATATTTTGGCTCTCGTGGACTTGTTTTAATTTTCTTCAGCTTCAGCCTGAACTTACATATGAGAAGTATGCTTATTTACATGCTACATGAGGAAAATGAGGCAAAATGAAAATAACCTGTTCTAAGTCACACTGTTGTAAGTCTCATTGAAGAAAAGTTTGAAGTTGTCAAGGACTTCATTCTTTTTGGATCAACTATCAACACTCATGGAAGCAGCAGTCAAGAAATCAAACAACATATTCCATTAGGAAAATCTGCTGCACAAGATCTTTTTAAAGTGTTGAAGAGCAAAGATGTCAGCTTGAGGACTAAGGTGTGCCTGACCCAAGCCATGGTATTTTCAATAACCTCATATGCATGCAAAAGCTGGACAGTGAATAAGGAAGACTGTAGAAGAATTGATGCTTTAGAGTTATGGTGTTGGAGAAGAATATTGAAAGTGCCACGGGCTGCCAAAATAACCAACAGATCTGTGTTGGAAGAAGTACAGCCAGAGTGCTCCTTGGAGGCCAAAATGGCCAAACTTTGTCTCTCATACTTTGGACATATTGTCCGGAGGGACCAGTTGTTGGAGAAGGATATCATGTTTGGTAAGGTGGAGGGTGAGAGAAAAAAGAGGAATACCCCCAACAAGATGGATTGGCAAAGTGGCAGCATCAATGGACTCAAGCATGGTAACAACAGTGAGGTTGGCCCAGGACCAGGCAGTGTTTCATTCTGCTGTGCATAGGGTCACTATGAGTTTGTACCGACTTGGTGGCATCTAAAAACAACAAGTCACATTGTTGGTAACTAGTGGGTAATGGATTTCACTCCCAGCACTTTGATTCCAGAGTCACCTTTCTTAATCACCACCTCTAAAAACAAAAATAAATAAATAAATTTCAAACCCATGACCATGGTGTTGATTCTGACTCATAGCTACCATATACGACAAAGTAGAATGACCTCCATGGGTTTCCAAGGCTGGAATGTTTATGGAGGCAGACTGACACATCTTTTTCTCACAAAGCTGCTGATTGGTTCAAACCATCTTTTTAAAAATAGCCCCTAAGTGCTTCAACCAGTGTACTCTTAAGGTTCCTTATCACCACCCTTAATAATCTGAAATGACACTTCAATAGGGTGCAGCCAGGACTGGCAGGAACAGCATCTGGGGCTATACTTCTGTGGATTCAAAATGAGAGAGTCTCCCGTCACCCCAGAATCTACACTCTTGGGACGAATCCCCCATTCTTCTTTGCCTTCCTTATTTTACTCAACTTCATCAGGCAAGATCAATCATACAAAGAAGTTTTTGTTTGCTTGAGTTTTGAAATAAATTTTCCAGATTTAGCAATTTAAAAAATGTAAGATAGCCAGATAAATTTGTATTTCAGATAATCAATGCATTTTTGTTTGGAGTCTAAGTATAACCCACATATTGTATGGAATATACATGAGGCTTTAAAAAAAAGCTTGTTTATTTGAAATTCCTGTTTAATTGGGTGTCCTGTGGTAGAAACTGAGCTTCAAACCCAAATACCACACAAATATCACTTTTGTATCTCTTGGAGATGAGCGGGGAAGAAAACAACAACAACAAAAAACTTGGTTGGGGATGAAATGCTGGTCAAGTTTATCTAGGGACTCAGTTAAGCAGATCAGACATGGTTTTTCCATCAATTACATTTCTTTTCCGTGGTGTTCTCCAAGTCGTATTGAGCCTTTGGGGAAGTGTGTGTAATACTTGGGTAGCTGCACAACCCTGGAAAACCATGGCTTAGATTAAAATAAAGGTCTACAATGTTGCTTTAATGACGTGGGCCCCACATTAGAAATTGTCCTCTTTGCTGTGGCCTCTGAAATAAAATAATCAACCCTGACACCATTCAGCTTGGGACACATAACTCACATCATGGTTAATTATCTTTTAGTGGAACTCTACTCAGTGGGAGCCATTGTCCAACTAATGAGTGTGGGGCTTGCATGGACCACTTGATAGCAAGGGGCCTCTTGAGTGCCCTCACCTGCAATTTCAGGGCTAAGCTGCATTCATCTTTGCACCCTAAACACTTAGTACTATGCCTGGCACACTTACTTCTACAAGAAATGTTTCCTGAACACCTACTCTTGGCTGGATGCAGCAGTCACAGAAGGCTATAAGACAGGCGCACTGCCCCTGTTCTCCTGGAAGCTAGTCTTGAGAAGGCATGCCATGCATAAATGAGAGTTCCTAGTGCAGAGACCCAAGGCTTTGAGGACTGGATGGGTCCTTGGCTTCTTTGTATATAGATGAGGAAACTGAAGCCCAGTACCGTATGTGAGCCAGAAGACTTGGTTTCTTGAACCACTTAGTCTTAGAGCAAGTTCTTATACTCTGTGAGTCTCAGATTGCTCCTTTGTAAAATAAAGATAATACTGCCTTCTAGACTGTGAAGCTAATGAAAGAGAGGATCTGTAGACTGAAAAGCATCATGAAGCTATAAAGTATAAGTTCTAAAATACAGCATTGAGTTAACACTTAAACCAAAATGAGACAGGTTGGTAGAGTGGATAAGATTAGACACGCTGGAGTCACCTGCCTGACTTTATATCCAGGCTCTGCCATTTATGTGCCTTGTTTTTTTTTCCAACCAGTTATCTAATCTTCCTGTGCCTCAGTTTCCTCCTCTATAAAATGAAGATAACCATGGTAATTACCTTAAGGGATTACTGTGAACATTAATGGATTAATATAGGGTCATATGATAAGCATTGTTTTTGTTGTTGTTAAGTGCCATTGAGTCAATTATGACCCATAGTGACCTTGTATAGTCGAGTCGATTCTGTATAGCGACCCTGTATAGGGATTCCAAGGAGCGACTGGTGAGCTTGAACAACCAACCTTGCAATTCAAACAGTTTTGCAGTCTGCCACATTAACCCACAGTGCCATACCAAGACTCTATAATAAGCATTAAATAAATGTTATTTGGCATCCCTGTGTGGTAAAAACAGTTGATGTGCTTAGCTATTAACTGAAAGGCTGGAAGTTCAAGTCCACCCAGAGGCACCTCAGAAGAAAAGTTTAATCTTTACTTTCCCCCCCCAAAAAATCAGACATTTTTTTAAACACAGCTCTACTCTGTCACACATGAGGTTACCAGGAGTCAGTATCAATGCAAGAGCACAAGTTTGTTTGTTTGTTTAATGTTATTTTGCAATCAATATCCATTGCAATATCTAGGTGGCAGAAATGTGCAGTCTTTATGTTGTTATGGCAACTTCCCAACTAGTACTTCCATTCCACAACAGAGATTCATTTTCAGAATACAGCAAAAAGCTTTGTAATTCCCACTGTCTATTTCTCAAGTCATTGTCAGATTAAGAGATGTTTATATTATCATGTCCTTTGATCAGATAATTTTGAACAGTGTCCAAAGCAAAATATCGGCAATGGAGCAGAAAGAAAAATGGAAAACTGATTCATTCATTCCTAGTCAATAAAGTAAGCATGCAGTAGCTGCCTTGTAAATAACTCCTGCAAAGTCAGATTTATAAGACATAATATTGGAAGATAGATTTATCCTGGTTGAAAGTGCACTGCAGCTAAAGCAAGCTGCAATGTAATCTTTAAGAAGAGACTTTTGAGTAAGAAGAACTAGGGGCCTTGGGGGAGTCAGAGCCAGGAGGTTTCTTGGGCACAATTTGGGTTTGCATCTTCAAGGTGGCCAGTCAAAACTGTTTTCTGAAAATATTGCAGGGAAAGGAGAAAAACTATCAAGTCAGGGGCATCAGCTTTGTTTAAAACTTCTTTTTCCTCAGGATTGTTGGGTTTATAAATCAAAATTATGTGTCCAGTGAGGAAATGGGAAGTAAAACTGTTTCCAAAAGAAAAAAGAAAAGAAAGCAAGTGATTCATTTTGGCCTATATAATTGAAAACACAGAAAGCCCAAGTCTTCCTAGCTTTTTGGCCCTATGCTATGTGTTGTTTTTGTTTGTGTAGGAACCTCAGTAATGAAGACTTGGCAGATGAGCTATTGGGCTCAGTAAATCGTTATACTATTTGGTACAATCAGTTGGAGCCCCGACCCTTGGGTGCTTTTGGGATCTGACTTCCTCTTTACAAGGGGTAAAGTCCACAAAGCAGCAAAATCATGACTGTGTTTATTTAGGAAAAAAGAAAAGACAATAAAAAAGACAAGAAAGGAAGGCTGGGAAGAAGAAAGAAAGAGAGAGAGAGGAAAACAAAGAAAGAAAGGAAGGAAGGAAGCCTGAAAGGAAGAAGGAAGGCAGAGAGATAAAAAGGAAGGAATAGTGAAGAAAAGAAAACTAATCACACACACACACAAAAAAAACAAAACAAAACAAAACAAAAAACAGGGCAAGAAAGTAACCCTTATATGAATCCTGAGTGAATCAGACTTCCAGTTCTCACACTAGTGTCACTTACTGGTCATTCAGTTTGCCTTTGGGAGTTGGGTGACTTGTGGGTAAAGGGTCATCCAGTTGAAGGTGAACTAGAAATATCTTTTATATAAAATATAAATGCATTTTATATAAAATCAATCAGAATGTAGCATGTGAGTTGTTTATGGCTATGAAATATTACAACCTTGAGTGGCACCATCATTCAGAGTAAGTCTTGTGCATTTTCTGGGTATCTAGAAGAACATTCACCAGACCTTAGGATACGCCAAGAGCTACCACTACCATGATGACCACCACTAGTTGCAGTTGAATTGATTCCAATCTCTGGCAATCCCATATGTTGTAGAGTAGAACTGGGCTCCATAAGGTGTTTATAAGCTCTAAGAAGCACAATGGATGATGAATACAAAGGAAGGAGGTTGTTGGTTTTTCTTTTTTGTTTCTGACCTAGGAAATTGAGGAAGACTTCTTGAGGGAAGTGGCTTTTGAGCCATGGAATATGTCTAAGTGTCAAGAGACAAACTGGTTGGCAGAGGGACTTCTGGAGTAAAGAGGGATAATAAGGACTGAATAGGATACTCTGATCATTAAGTGTTTTTATCAGAAAATGGATGATGGTACAGCACTGAACTACCACAACAGTAGTTCAAGTGTTTGTCTAGGTCTGACACGAAAAGAGATTCAAAGCCATCTCTTGATACCCTGTTGTAGAGATATAATTTTTCTAAAATTCATAAATATATTAGATTCATAGAATGGAAAGGAAGTGAAGAGATTGTGTAACACACCACCTTATTGTTCTCTGGGGAAAGTCATTGAGTTACAGAGGCAAAGTGACTGGCTAACTGGTCACAAAGCTACTTACTTACAAGAGAGCTGGGACTAGAACATTGGCTTCCCAGTTCTAAGTGCAGGGCTTTCTTGAGTGGATTACCACCAAACAGCTGAGAGAGAGCATTTGGTAAATATGTGGAAGGAGTCATTTTTATGCATATAACCTAAATGAGGAAACTGAAAGTGGCTACAAGGCCTATACCCAGATACTTCTCTTTAGGGCACAGTAAAAATTAAGAAGGAATTTAAAAATCCAGGCCTCACAAACATGTTTCATCTTTGCCAAAAAGGGTCATCCAGTTGAAAATGAATTAGAAATGTCTTTTATATAAAATAGATACTTAAAACAAACAGTTTTAGGATATCTTAATACCAGGATGTTACTATAACACTGTGTTCATTTTTATTGTTTATTGTCATTGTTGTTGGTTCTGACTCACAATCTCCCTATAAACAAAACTCTAAAACTGCCCCATAAGGTTTCTCAAGTTGTAATCTTTACAGAAACTAATGGCCAGGTTTTGTCTCCTGTGGAACAGCTTTTTGATTAGTAGCTGAGTGTTTAAACATTGAGCCTTCAGGGCTCCTCTGTTCTTTAATTGACTTCTATTTCACAGAATCTTTCTCTCCAACACAACCAATGTGTCCTAGCCTTGCTTAAGGACTGGTTTCTGATTGGAAAATTCAGGTGTGTACTTGCCTTCCAGGAATGGATGTCAAAGACTGTGGCTAACATTTTTCTTCATGTTTTTACTCCTAACAATTAGTACAGTGCATCACGTTGTGGTCATTCAATTAAAGTTCTTAAAGGGGTGAACACATTCCTTGCTGTTGTTGTTATTAGTTGTTGTTGTCAACTGAACAGAATGAAACACTGCCTTTTCCTTCACCACCTCACCATTGTTCCTATGGCTAAGTCCATTGTTGCTGCCATTGTATCATTCCATCTTGTTGGGAGGATTCCTCTATTTTGCTGACTCTCCACTTTACCAAGCATAATGTCCTGATGTCCTTCTTCAGGAATTAATCCTGCCTGTCAATATGCCCAAAGTACAAGAATCTTCTGGACAATTTTATTCTGAGCTACAAACCCTCATTATTTTACCACTTACCGTATTAACACTATAGCCACCAATCCCAAACAGAGTGTTGCTCTGGCCTATGATATGATTTCCTGAAACATGCCTTGTGGTGGATGAGTCCCCCAGCTGCGTTCAGGGCCCCACTGCAATATAGATTAGATAGCATTTCTTTTTTTAGAACCAGTTTAATCAAGTGCAACTTCCCCTTTCGTAGCCCAGGACTAAACAAGTCAGAGCTTTGGCTTTCTAATTTATCTGCCAGTAAATTACTACAGGAAAGGTCTTGTGTGAGGCCAGGGATTTTCCACGTGGAATGTAGGGGCTCCTGAGGGGTTAGGCATAGTGAACTTGATATGTTACTCATGCTTCAGGTAGCATTACATGTGGGCATACAAAGGTCAAGCAGGGAAAAGCTATTTTCCATAAAAATAAATTCAGATAAACAGAAAAAGTAACGTCTCCTTCATACCACTGAGATTTTGGACTCTGCTACAAAATTATTATTTGAAGACATAGCAATTTGTAAAAGTAAGAAGCAAGGACTAACTCAAGAAATGGGAAACAAGGCAATGTTTGAAAGCATAAAGTTTTTAAAAATAAAGCAGAAGCAACTAAAGAAATCGAGTATTTCATATAACTCCCAGATGTCCTTACTGTCGGACTATCATTTCTCTCTGTAGTTTGTTATTCTCGATAGATGGTTAGCAGAAATCAATAATTACCATATATATTAACTATGTTTGTAATTTCACTTCAATTTTTAAAGCAAAACATTAGTTTATGATTATGGTTATAGTTAGAGATGGTAAAGGCATTGAATGACTTGACTCGTGCACATTATAAAAAGTCTTATACTCAGGTATATTTTTAAATGTTACAAATCTGAATAAGAACAAATGTAAATAAGAACTCATAATCAAAAAAGAACTCTTACTTAAAATTAAAAAGATAACTAGATGGTCTCTGAGGTCCCTTCTAATTTACAACCTGCAAAATGCAGATGACACAGCCTTACTTGTTCAAAGCAAAGAAGACTTGAAACATTTACCGATCATACCTTCAGTATGGCTCAATGTATAGAAAATGAAAAATCTCACAATATGACATCATGCTAAATGAAGAAAAGATTGAAGTTATCAAAGACTTCATTTTATTGGATCCATGATCAACAGTCATGGAAGCAGCCATCAGGAAATCAAATGACATATTGCATTAGACAAATCTGCTGCAAAATACCATTTTAAAGTGTTCAAGAGCAAAAATGTCAGTTTGAAGACTAAGGGTCACCTGACCCAAGCCATGGTATTTTCAGTTGCCTCATATGCGTGTGAAAGCTGGACCAGAATTCATGCATTTGAGTGTTGGCGAAGAATATTGAAGGTACCATGGACTTTCAAAAAAACCAACAAATCTGTTTTGGAAGAAATGCAGTCAATTTGCTCTTTGGACTGCTAGTACTCTGGGCATGTTGTCAGAAAGGACCAGTCTCTGAAGAAGGGCATCATGTCTGGTAAAATAGCAGGTCAACAAAAAAGAGGAAGATCCCCAGTGAGATGGATTGACACAGTGGCAGAACCAATTGACTCAAACACATGATTTTGAGGACGCCTCGTACAGGTAGCATTTCGCTCTGTTGTACATGTAGGATGGCTATTAGTTGGAACCAACTTGATGGTACCTAACAACAACAGTAACAATGACTGTAAAGAGTCTTGACTATATAAAGAAAAACAAAAGTACAATTTATACATTTCCTATTTACTTCTCCCAACAATAGAAGCCAGCTTGCATTTTGGATACATTTTCTTGTACAGAGGCCATTATTTCCTCTGCTTTGTTTCTCCCAACAACATGGCAACCACCTCATGGGTATGACCTTAACCTCTAGCACATCCTGCAAGACTACACATAGTGGACAGAAATGAGGATTGATTGAGTGAAACCATCGGGCTCCCTGATTTGGACCAGGAGAAATGCTAAATGGATTGACCCTCACCTATGAGGTCTGGAATACTTCTTTAACAAGTTGCAAGTCTGACCCCTGGCCACATATTTACTTGAGGGACTAAAATATAGTAGGTATATAAGGAATCAAATGAGTTTTTGGGTGGCACAAATGCTGAAGCATTAGACTGAAAGGTTGGAGGTTCAAACCCACTCAGAAATGCCTTGGAAATAAGGCCAGGTGATATGCTTTTGAAAGGTCATGGTCTTGTAGACCCTAAGGAATACAGTTCTACTCTGCACACTTAGGATTAGCATGAGTTGAAATCAGCTTGAAAACAACTAACAGCAATATGAAATGAAAAAATCAAAGGATGGAAGGGAAAAGGAACTGTGGGTTGTTCTTCACTTGGAACCAGAAGGAGGACGCTCCTGAGCCTTCTTGGATTAATAGGGATTTCAACTGTTTTTGATTTTCCAGTAAAGTGTAAGATGAGGCTTTCTCTGCTCCTACAAAAATGTATAGCTTCAGAAACCTCATACAGGGTTGCTGTGAATCAGAACCAACTCAATGGCAGTTCATAACAGGTTCTGAGGAGGTCCTTGTACAAGATGACAGGATTGCCTTTGTCGTGTGAATGTTGACTATGTTTACGGAACTAACTAAATAACCCACTGCCGTCAAGTTGACTCAGGCTCTTAGTGACCTTACAGGACTGAGGAGAACTGCTGCAGAAGACTGTGAGGCAGTCAGAATTTACAAGAGCAGACAGTCTCATCTTTCTCCCTCAGAGCAGCCACAAACCTTTCAGTTAGCAGCCCAATGCTTAACCCACTATGCCACCAGGGATTGCCATGTCTATTTATTCAGCACAGCATCTGATTTTGTCTTATTTCCTTCCATGGGGGTTTCTGGGAACATTTTACAGTGATTTTTAAAATTTGAATCACAGAAAATAAAGGCTGGGGCTCCGGGAAGCTGAGGCAACTGAGACCAGGGGGAAGTTACTCAGGAAGTTGGAACAAGAACCCTGACATCCAAATTCCTTCTCCATCAAGCACTCTTTCTACCACATTGCTCTGAGAAGACTTTGCTTACTCTTGGACTTTTTGTTATTTTCATCCAGTCTAGGCATTCTTGTTTCTTACTTAAATTTCAGAGTTTGAATACTACTTTTTTTTTTTTTTTTGCTAATTTTTTTATTTTTTATTATTTTGGTTTTGTTGTATTGTATTGGGCCCTTGCTTCTCTGGGAGACAAGGTCATTCCATTTATCTGCAATTCAGATCATAGACAACCATCCCTCTTAGATTAGCCATGTCTCATCAGAGGTCACTCCATCCTGCATTTTCCTCTGGTGAATACGAACGCTCTGAAAGGTGACCCAGCTAGAGTGGGGAAGAGTAGCACAGGGGACTCCCGTGACTGTGATATATGATGATATTTCTGAAGAAAGTCAAAACCACTTGGAGACCAGGGTTTGATGAATTGCAGGAAATGGTGGGTTTGTAATCATTCCAGAATTCCCAGGGACTGATTGTCATCAGGCGATGATAAGAATTTTAACTAGCATGTTGTGGAACCAAGACCGAGGCCAAGACTCAGACAGAAGAGTTCTGTTTGGGCCTCTTGTTATATAGCATTTGCCTCTGGGAGAAGTGCTTGGAATTGTTTCTTACTTACCTGGGACTTATTTCTACTTGTCTACAGAGCTCAAGAATCAGCAGAAAGAGCCTACAGCATAATAGTCTGCCATGGAGGCAGAGAATGTCCCTCTTCCCATCTCCTGCTCCAAGGGTACATATTTTCCCAGGAAACAAGCCCACATTGCAGAATTATTAAGCTGGACACAACACTTCCAGGCAAAGGCCAAACACTTCTTCCTATACCAATGGACTTCTACCCTTCAGTAGTCATTGCTGCTGCATCAAGCGATGGCAGAGCATTTTGACCACCTTCCATTTTTAGTAGGACACCAATCAATATCAGTTGGCCATACTGTACAAAAATACAATTGAGCTGTTTCAAGATATTAGCCCACTATAGCTTGTAAAGAATTCATTTTGATTAGAACAGATGAAGGTAAAAATCTTAACTATTAGGAACAATCATAGACAAAGGCTGGGAGAGAAGGCCAGCCCTGGTGTTTTCTACTTCTTCTGAAACTTAACATAACCCAATCCCTGAAATTCTCATTCTATCATTTTGAAAGTGTTAGTGATCTCTCCAACTTGCTTGTAAGCTCTTCTCCATCTGCTTCTGTGTCAAGCAGGGTCTTGGGCACAAAGTTCATACTCCATCCACATGTTTTAAATCGATTGCTTTCTTTCAGGGGGTAAAACTCAAAGATAGGATTTTATGGGCACAAAAGCAGGAACAAAATGCCTTCCAACACAGTTATTAGATTATTCAAAGCAGGAGATATTTTTTATAAAAGCCTATAGTGTTTTAATAAGGCCAGCTATTTAGGAAGTGGTGACAGTGTGCAATCTCCAAAAAGGGGAAGCTTTGGAGGTGCTGTGGTAATAATGCAGTTACTTAAAGAACATTTAAACTACAAATATCTCTGTGGTTTTTTATTTGGTTCCACCCTATTGCCACTCTGTGAAATTTCTCAAACCTTGGCTAATCACTTTAAAATATCAGGCTTAGCAAAAGATTCTACTTCTCTAAAGCTTTGGTCCTTTCTCACACCAGTCCTCACCACTCTCTCTCTTTTTACTTTTATTTTATTTTTATTTTTTGCATTTCATAAAAGTAACTAATTCAATGCCAAGAGGAGTTAGGAGGAGAACTCAAATAATTTTAGATAAGAGATAGGAAGAAAATAGCTAAAAGTAACTCTGAAGCTGCAGGAAAGTTTAAATTAGTGATAGAGAAAATAACTAAAATACCATGAAAAATTGTAGAAGAGTTGTTGTTTTGGAAGGCCAAACTTTTATGCCTCTAAATAGTGGGATCCTCTCTGTATATATGAGCACTGTTGTTGTTGTTGTTGTTAAGTGCATGGAGCCAATTCCGACCCACAGCAACCTTGTATAGGGTTTCTGAAGAGCAGCAGGTAAGCTTGAACTGCTGACCTTGAAGTTCAAATGGCTTTGCAATCTGGTGCATTAACCCACAGCACCGAGAAATTGGAGCTCTGGTATTCCAATGTCTGCTGAGTTACATTAAAGGAAGTAACCAGAAGTGTGTGTGTGCATGTGTGTGTTTTTGTGTTTTAACCTGGTTTTGCATGAGGTTTGCCCTCTCACAGTATCTCTTCCTGTGGATGGATGCTCATTGACCTAAGGTGGAAATCTTTTGCATAACTCTTTATCTCCATCACTACCACCTCGCCACCACTAGGTCTGACTCATGGCGACACCAAGTGTGTCAGAGGAGAACTGTGCTTCATAGGGTCCAGTTTGATGCTAGCACATGATTCTGCTGAATCAGAGCAAAAGTTAGGTCAATGGCCTGGGACAGTTCTTGCAAGGCCACCATAGTAATGGTATGATTAAGACTTTCAGAGCTCTGCATCTGACCTACAGGGGAGGAGGGACACAATGGTTTGCCTGGTCCCACTTTGACCCAGGTCAGAAAACCAAGCCAAGTCCACTGCCTGCCACTGAGTCGGTTTCATCTGATAGCATCCTGATAGGACAGGTACAGACTAGAACTGCTTCGTGGGGTTTCCAAGACTGCAGACAACCTCATCTTTCTCCTGAGGAGAAGTTGGTAGGTTTGAGCCACCAACTCTGCAGTGAGCAGCCCAGCGCTTAACTCACTACACCACCAGGGCTTCTTCCTCCTTATTTAGCTGTTTCGTGAGTGTTCATGTTATTTCTTCAATATATTATGAGCATCTGGTAGACAAGAATTTATATGTAAAAAATTATGACATTTCTTTAAAAACATTTCTCTGTACCTGGCACAATGCAAGATACATAAAAGATGAGTAAAATATGCTTGATGGAAAAATTAAAAGCTGCTTCAGATTAGATGCTAAGCAATGATTATTCACTACCAGAAGGGTACCAATTTGGGTGCACTAGCTATGTCTCTAATGAGTCCCAGTGATGCAGTGGTTGAAGCACCTGGATGTGAACCAAAAAGTCAGTTCAAACCCACTTGTGTTCTCACAGGAGAAAGATGTGACAGACTGCTTTCATAAAGACTGGCAAACTTGGAAACCCTAATGGACAGTTGGAGTCAGTATTATAAGGTAAGTGTGAGTCAGTATCAACCAGAGTGTAGATGGTTTGGTTTGAGGGCTATGTACCTGGGCCTGGTCTACACAATTCTGGCTTCTCTAGTGTACCCTGAGGTCATTCTCCCACCACCAATTGTACTTAGTGTGGTCAGTCTGTAACTTGTAAATCAGACCATTAAAATTGGCCTCTGTGCTCTATCAGAACCCTCAGCAGACTAGCTTAAGTTACTTCTGATCCTGACAAGTTGCTTTGTGTGCAGTTTTATATAATTTTGAAAATAATTATATAAAACTAGTATATTTTATGTATCTACCAACACCCTTGGAGTTCTGGTGTGGTGCTGTGGGATAAGCACTGGACTGCAAACTGTAAAGTTGGCAGTTCAAATCTACCACCTGTTCATCAGAAACCCTATTACAGGGTCGCTGCGAGTTGGTACTGACTCGATAGCACTTAACAACCACAACAACAATATGGGTTTATGAAAGGAGCCTGGTGGTGTAGTGGGTTATGAGTTGGGCTGCTAAACAAAAGTCCAGCAGTTTGTGCCCATCTGTCAATTTTGTAAACCTTATATATGGTCACAGTGAGTTAGAACTGACTTGAAGGAGCTTAACAACAATGGGCTCATGAAATCTCTGGGTGGTATAAATGGTTTAAACTTAACTGCTAACCTAACATTTGGTGGTTTGAACCAATCCATGGGTACCATGGAAGAACAGACCTGCTGCTCTACTCTATAACACAGAGCTGTTGTTAGTTAGAATCAACTCAAAGCTATCTACCACCAACAACAAGGGCTTAGGGGAGGGCGTTGGTCATTCAGTAGAAGAAATCTTGCCTTCCATTAGAGAGACCAAGGCTTGATTCCGAACCAATGCATTTCATGTAAAACCACCACCCATCTAGAGGTTTGTGTATTATTGTGATGCTGAGCAGGTTCCAACAGAGCTTCTAGAGCAAGACAGACTAGGAAGAAAGGCCTGACAATATACTTCCCCAAATCAGCCATTGGAAATCCAATCTGTCACAATGATCCAACTCAGAATCATTCATGGCAATGATGTGAGACCAGACAGTACATGGGGTCCCCATGAGTTGAGTGTTGACTTTATGGCAGTTAACAACAGCAACAACAATGAGCTTCTTGTTGTTGTTAAGTGCTGTCAAG
The DNA here is from genome assembly GCF_000296735.1 of Chrysochloris asiatica. Classification (NCBI taxonomy): domain Eukaryota; kingdom Metazoa; phylum Chordata; class Mammalia; order Afrosoricida; family Chrysochloridae; genus Chrysochloris; species Chrysochloris asiatica. The sequence goes on from NW_006408651.1 coordinate 7,490,786, forward strand.
TTGGTTCCAACCCATAGCAACCCTGTATAGGGTTTCCGAGGAGCAGCTGGGTGAGCTTGAGCTGACAACCTTGTAGTCTGGCGCATTATACCACAGGACCACACCAGGACTCCAACAATAAGCTTAGAACTTCCTATTTTATAAACAGCTAACTCTTTCAACATCGCATTTATCTTCACAATTACCCTATTCAGTTGTAGATACAGATGTTAAAAAATGAGGTCACTGGAAAATAAGTAACTTGCCCAAAGTTAACCTACTGGAAAGTGACAAACATAATAATCTCTCTCAGGTCTGCTCGCTCTTTACTATTTCATAAGCATCTCTCTTTGTAAGTTGGCCCATGTGCCTATCAGCTTGATATGAGCCCATTGTGAGCTATCAGTTGCCATCTTATAAAATAGTCAATGGAGGAGCCATTGAGACAACTTTAGGGCCACATCTCCCCATCATCCATTCTGTTTATGACTTTCATATGACTGTCAGACTCTTTCCTCCTCTCTGAGACAGTTCATAGCATCATTCTGCATGGATATGGAAATAATATACTTTGGGGATTTGCAGTTCAAATGTCTCAACATTTCTCCATGTTCACTCTTCAGATTCCTTTCTTGGGATGACATCTTTGAGACAGCAGGTGGCTTCTAAGTGACTTGGAATGGAAATATGACTGTTTTCACCATTGTGTCTTAGTTGATGATTTGCGTGTCCTAGCTGCCAAGGCTACTGAGAAGTGCCCTCCCCTCCCCCATTTCCATACAGCTTTAAATGGAATCTGGGGAGGCTGTGTGGACTATTGACTTCAATTTAACAGTGGGTGGCAGGAACTCAGGAGTTTAATCCCAGACCTGCTACTAATTTCCTGGATGACTTTGGGTCTATCCATTAATCTCTCTCTATCACCATTTCCTTCTCTGGAGGAGATAGCAAGAATAATGGGATGTTTTATCCATTAACACATTTATGATCCTAATGTGCTCTGCAAAAGCATGCTTTTCTGGAAATGCTCAGTGGCAACAGTTAAATCAAAAGAAATCCAGTTTCTTGTTCTCTAAAATGACATATTGATGGGATCTATCTTTTTTGTGACTGCAATAGTTTGAAACTACTAAAACTGAGATGGATTAAAGATCTCAGTGATTTCACTTTAGGAGAAGCCTTGTATTTCCAAATGTCCTGACTTTTCAAATAACAACCACAAAGGGCCCTTAAAGTGAAGATGAGTTCATGAGAAGACTCTTCTAGTACCAGGACTAATAAAATTAAAATCTCATATTTTCTCAAGAGGATAATTTTCATTAGTCATGGTTAATGGGAAGATAGAACTGGTCTCATTTGGACTTTGACTGTAAGTACTTAATTTTTTTATATAACAGAACACTTTGTTTATGAATTTACAAATATTTATTGCATCAGCATGACTTATATGAGACCAGGGAGGACAAAATAACCTCTAAGATATCATTCTGGATGGAATGTATTGCATATTCTGTAAGAAATGTCCTTGTCTATTTCACCTCTATAAATTCTGCTTTCTCCTAGGAAGAGATGGGAAAACTCTATGGAGAACTCAAGTTGTATGTGCAATGATCTTGTGTGAGACAGAATTAAAATGTGGTTCAGTTATTACGTTGCAGTCCATTCTTATTTTCAAAAAGTGTTTCTACAACTTAAATTAAGGAGCTCTGGTAGCATAGTGGATTATAAACTGGGCTGATAATCACAAGGTCAGCAGTTTGAATCTACCAGCTGCTGCTTGAAAGAAAGATGATGCTTTCTGTTCCCTTTAGGATTTATAGCCTTGGAAACCCTATACAGGTCACTATGGGTCGGAACCAACTCCATGGCACATAACTGCCACCACCATTTACATTTATTAGCTTATTTTACTCTTTGGCTTTTTTCTAATTCAGGGACTATTTCTTTGACATTTGAACTGGAAGGAAAAAAAGAAAACAAATAATCAAATGTTGTTGTTATGTGCTGTCGAGTTGGTTCCTACTCATAGCGACCCTGTATAGGGTTTCCAAGAAGTGCCAACCTTTAGGTTCAAACCAACCTTAAGGTTCAGTGCACTGTTCAGCAGCACCACACCAGGACTCTTTAAACATTAGTTCATTAATAAAATAGCCAACTATCCAACTTCATAGATATTTCCCTGAAAACTAGAATTATAGTGGGCCAATGTGGACCATGTGGTTAGGGTCGCTATGGGTCGGAACCGACTCGACGGCACTTAACAACAACAACAACAACAACAACAACAATGTGGACCATGTGGTTATCTGATAAAATATTACTTAAAATAAGTCTAGGAAGGTCTTGAACAGGTAAGGGTCCCTAAAACAGATTATTTTGCAAGATGTTCACATCATGGTTTTGAAATCATCTATATTGGAAAATAATATCAATGTTGTTGCTATGTGCTGTGGAGTAAGTTCTGACTCATAACACTATATAGGGTTTCTGGGGAAAGGCTGATGAGTTTGAACTGCCACCTTGCCGTTCAAATCAACCTTATGTATTTACCATACTGTGCCACAGACTTAGATATTAATTTATGGAAATATGCAGTGAATGAAATGAATTTTAAAAAAAAAAAGCTTTTAGAGGTATAGGTTCAGGTACTGGTGTAAAGGGGTTGCATTTGACTATTAACCTAAAGGGTGGCAGATCAAGCCCAATTTAGTAGGGTCATAGATGAAAGACCTGGTTCTCTGATTTCATAAAGATTATAGCCAAGAAAAAACCCTTTGGAGAATTTGTGCTCTGCAACGAATAAGGCCGCTGTGATCAGCATCATCTAGAAGGCAATGGTTTTTTTAAGGGGTAAGGATATTTCTTGCATCTTCTTAATCCATGTATCTATAAACCATTTACAGATAGTATGATCAAGGATCTCTGATGCAGATTAACTTGAATTTATCCACAGTGCTGCACAAAGCTCTTCGATGAAACTCAAAATATCTGAAGGGACATATAGATATGTTGTTACTAGGTGCCATTGAGTTGGTACCGACTCATAGTGTCTCTATGCACAACAGAACAAAACAATACCTGGTCCTACACCAACCTCACAGTCGTTGCTATGCTTGAGCCCATTGCTGCTGCCATTGTGCCAATCCATCTCATTGGTAGTCTTCCTCCTTCTCTTTACAAGCATGATGTCCTTCTCCAGGAAATGGTCCCTCCTGATAATATGTCCAAAATGTGAGAGACAAAGTCTGGTCATCTTGGCTTCCAAGGAGCATTCTAGCTGTACTTCATCCAATACAGATTGACTTATTCTTTTGACAGCTCATAGTATTTTAATATTCTCCAACACCATAATTCAAATGTATCAAATTTTCTACAGTCTTCTTTATCCATTGTCTGACTTTCACATGCATATGAGGTTATTGAAAATACAATGACTTGGGTGAGGTGCACCTTAGTCCTCCAACATCTTTGCTCTTGAACACTTCAAAGAGGCCTTGTGCAGCAGATTTGTGTAATGCAATATGTCTTTTGATTTCTTGGCTGCTGCTTCCGTGAATGTTGATGATAGATTTCAGCAAAATAAAATCTTTGACAACTTCAATCTTTTCTCCAATTATCTTGATGTTATTTATTGGTCTAATGGTGAGAATTTTTTGTTTTTATGTTGAGGTGCAATCCATACTGAAGGCTGTGGTCTTTGGTATTCATCAGTAAGTATTTTAAGTCCTCTTTGCTTCCAGCAAACAAGGTTGTATCAGCTGCACATCACAGGTTGTTAATGAGTCTTCATCCAATCCTGATGCCACGTTCTTTTTCATATAACCCAGCTTCTGGGTTATGTTCTCAGAATACAGATTGAATAAGTATGGTGAAAGAATACAGCCCTGATGCACACCTTTCCTAATTTTAAATCATTCCGTGTTCCTTTGTTCTGTTCAAATGACTGCCTCTTGGTCCATGTACATCCTTATGAGCACAATGAAGTGCTCCAAATACTCATTCTCCACAATGTTGTCCATAGCTTGTCCTGAGCCACACAATCAAAAGCATTTGCATAGCCAGTGAGGCACAGGTAAACATTTTTCTGGTATTCTCTGATTTCAGCCAAGATCTATCTGATGTCAGCAGTTGTTGTTGTTGTTAAGTGCCATCGAATCAATTCCGACCCATAGCGACCCTGTATAGGGTTTCCAAGGAGAAGCTGGTGAACTTGAACTGCCTAACTTGCAGTTCAAACAGCTTTGCAGTCTGGCGCATTAACCCACAGCGCCACACCAGGATATCCTACTTTTTACATCATTATCTGAATCTGGTTGAACCTCTGGCAGATCTCTGTCAATGTACTGTTAAGACATTTTAAAATTATCTTTAGCAAAATTTTACTTGTTTGCAATATTAATTATATTGCCCAAGATTTCTATACTGCATTGAATCACCTCTCTTTGGAATGGGCACAAATATGGATCTCTTCCAATCAGTTGACCAGGTAGCTGTTTTCCAAATTTCTTGCCATAGATGAGTGAGTGTACCAGTGCTGCAACAGCAGCATGAATGATTTCAATTTGTATTCCATCAGTTCCCAAATCCTTGTTCTTTATCAGCAGTGCCTTCAGTGCACATTGGACTTCTTCTTTCAGTATCATTGGCCCTTAAAATGGTTGAACAACAACCATTTCTTTTAGGTACATTGACTCTGGCATTCCTTCCATCTTCTTTTGATGTTTTCTGCATCACTCAATATTTTACCCATAGAATCCTTCAATATTTCAAATTGATGTTTGAATTTTTTCTTCAGTTCCCTCAGCTTGACGAATGTTCATTGTGTTCTTCCTGTTTGTTTTTCTAACTCCATTTCTTTGTACATTTCATTACAATACTTGGTGTTTTCTTCTCGACCTGCCCTTTGAAATTTTCTATTCAGCTCTTTTGCATCCTTATTTCTTCCATTTGCCTTAGCATCTTTATGTTGGAGAGAAAGTTTCTGGCACCCTTTTTGGTCTTTTTCATCTTTTTTGTCTTCTTAGTGACATTTTTATTTCTTCCTGTTTGATCTTCATGCTTACCTACAGCTCTTCTGGTCTTCTGTCACTAGTCTGTAATGTATCAAATCTGTTCTTCAGACGATCTCTAAATTCAGGTGGGATGTGTTCAAGGTTTTATTTAGGCTCTTGTGGACTTACTTTACTTTTCTTCAGCTTCAGCCTGAACTTCCATATGAGCAATTGATGGTTTGTTTCAAGGTCTATCCCTGACCTTGTTATAGCTGATGATTTGGAGCTTTTCCACTGTCTCTTTCTACAGATGTAAGCCGTTTGATTTCTGTGTATTGCATTTGGTGAAGTCCATGTATATACTTGTCTCTTATGTTGTTTTAAAAGGCATATACAATGAAGCAGTCATTGGTCTTGCAAAGTTCTATCTTGCGATCTCCAGCAATGTTTCTATTACCAAGCCCATATTTTCTAATGACTGATTGTTCCTCT
>NW_006408651.1:7498715-7499809 GCF_000296735.1 Chrysochloris asiatica
CTCACTGTCTTGAAATATTTCAATTTTTATTCCAGCAGTTCCTGGTCCCTTGTTCTTTGGTCTTCCTTGTAGATGTATGGATATTATCCTCTCACAAATAGCATTGTACTTTGAGACAGATCTTGAAATATTCTTTTTGATAATGAATACAGTGCCATTCCCTTTCAATTTGTCCTTCTTGGCATAGTAAACCATGTGATTATCAAATTAAAAATGGCCAATACAAGTCCATTTCAGCTCACTGAGGACTAATGCACTGGACTGCCAAGTCAGTTTGAACCACAGTGTCAAGTGGTTCAAGCTCACCAGCCATGTCTCAGAAAACCTATACAGGGTTGCTATGGGTCAGAACCGACCTAACAGCAGCTAACAACAACAGCAATGCTGAGAATATCAATGTTGATGCATTCCATTTCATTTCTGACAATTTCCAATTTTCCTAGATTCATACTTAATACATTCCATGTCTCATTACAATGGGTGTTTATAGCTATTTATATTCCTTCTGAGTTGTGTCTCACCAACCAATTAAGGTCCTGAAGCTTTGGTTACATTCACATTATCAAGACCTGTTCTACTTGGAGGAGGCAGTCCTTCCCTAGTCATATTTTGAGTGCCTTCCTACCTCAGGGGCACTATATCTGACTGTATTCTGATGCTCTTCATCATGCTTCACTAGTCAGTATTCTGGCAGTGACAGTGTTCCACTGCTATTCATCAGGGTTTCAGTGACTAAATATTCCGAAGTGGTCCCTCTCTCCTTCTTCCCAGTCTATATTAGTTAACTTAAATCTGTCTACCATGGCCGACCCTGCTGGTATTTAAAATACCCATGGTATAGTTTCGAGAATCACAGCAACATGCAAATCACCACAGTACTCCAAACTGTAAGAGACATATAGATGAGTTCATTTCAATAATAGATTGCCAGTATAGCTTGTCGTTGTTGTTGTTGTTGTCAGGTGCCATCAAGTCGGAACCAACTCATAGTGACCCCATGCACAGCAGAATGAAACAATGTCTGATCCTGGGCCAACCCCACCACTGCTGCCACACTTGACGCCATCAATGATGCCACCTGGCTGATCCCTCCC
>NW_006408651.1:7500122-7503889 GCF_000296735.1 Chrysochloris asiatica
GATCTTCCTTATTCACTGTCCAGCTTTCACATCCATATGAGGTTATTGAAAATACCATGGCTTGGGTCAGACGCACCTTAGTCCTCAAGCTGACATCTCATATAGCTTATAGGTTGAAAATGCCCTTTTATATACTGTGATCAGTGTGGTTCAGATCTGATGTTGTTGGTTGCTGTTGTGTCATAGCCAACTTACGGTAACTTTATATGTGTAACAGAATGAAATGCTGCCTGGTCTTGTGATGTCTTCATGATCATTTGCATGTTTTAGTTCATTGTTGTTGTTGTTAAGTGCCGTTGAGTGAATTCTAACCCATAGCGACCCTGTATAGGGTTTCCAAGGAGCTGCTGGTGAGCTTGAACCACCGACCTTCCAGTTCAAATGACTTTGCAGTCTGACGCATTAGCCCACAGCACCACACCCCATTGAATATTCAGACTTTAAAAAAAAAAAAAAAAAAAAATATTTTTTTTTTTTTTTTTTTAATAATAAGAGCTACTGGATACAATTTTTATTTTAAAACCAACTAAAAAGTTTTAGAGTGTTAAAGATAAATAGATAAATAATTGGGGAAATGCCAGTGGAATTTATGGATGAAAGTCAAAATCTAAAAAAATTAAGGTAGGTAGAATATTGGAACACCCAAGATGCTTATGCCATTAAAGCATTTGCTCATACAATATACTTGAGTTTTGATTCAATGCTTCATTAAAGGAAAGAAGTCAAGGCTCAAGCCATGTTGAAGGTAAGAGGTTTTGTGAGAAACCCTCTGTCATTAAGCTGGGACTCAATGAGCTATATACTTAGAGCCAAACCAAAATGAAACTCTCTCCTCTTCAAACCTAGATAGTGTAGAAAAGACTCCAGCATTAAGTAGAGTAAAAGTAGAAAATAAAAAAATTAAACCATTCCTGAGACTTGGTGCCTACAGATTGTACTAAACCATTTTGAGCACAGATTTGTGCTCTGGACATAAGATTCTGCATGAACCCTAGACCTAGAGCCTTTGTTTGAGGTGGTCTCTGACAAAAAGTTCACTCAGGTGTCTGGAAGAAGTATATAAAAATCCTCTCCGTTGGGGGACACCAGTCATTTTACATGGCATGTTTTTCAAGGGCATTGATCAGCACACGCTGACAGATAACTCGACACTTGGTATCCAAGGAAACAAGGCAATATAAGTGATACCTAGCAGAAACAATAGGCAATGTCTCTGCAGAGACATTATATTCTGGAACAGGACACCTAGATTAAAAACTACTAAATTTACCGAGTTTAGAATAATGAGCAAAAATCTTGCATGTATCTACAGGAAATAAGAAACCATAAAAACTGACAGAGAGGAGATTGAAAATTTTAGGATCTCATAGCATAATTGAGTCTTGGTGTTGTGCTGCAGAATGAAGCAGTGGAGTGCAAGGTCAGTTTGAATTACAAGGTCAACAGTTCAAACCCACCAGTCGCTCCTCGGAAGCCCTATACAGGGTTGCTATGGATTGGAACAGACTAGATGGCAAGTAACAACAATAGTATAACCAAAACCTGTGAAAAGATAGAAATCATAGCACTTTTTATCCCTGGAGCTTCTTCCTTGCTTCTCATGAACAATAAAATTCATAGTCAATTTCTTTGTAGTACTAAATGACAACAGCAATTTCTTCTCACACATACACAAACCTCCAAACAAACAAATACAAGCTAAGCTAAGTATAATGGTAATTGGGCATACAGTCAGTGGTTTATATAAATGTTGTTGCTGTTAAGTGCCTTTGAGTCGATTTTGACCCATAATGACCCTGTATAGAGTTTCCAAGGAGTAGCTGGTGAGCTTGAACCACCGACCTTGCAGTTCAAACTGACTTTGTAGTCCCGTGCATTAACCCACAGTGCCACATCAGGACTCCATATAAATGCTAACTACTTATTATTACTATTATTATTATTACCCTTGAGTATGTTATTTAACACTGGTAATAGAAGAGTCTCTTGTATGGGTCTCCATTTACAAGACAGTCTCTTTATAAATCTTATTTGAACTCACAAAGAGAATATAAGGCTAAATTCTGCATTCCTGTGAGTGGACAGTTCATCTTCTTTTGAATAGTAACTGTCTCTAGATTTCATAAGCAACTTTAACAGGGAATGTTTTCTGAAGTACATATGAACATATGTGTGTATGTACATATATGTACACAGGTGGTATGCACAGTATGTGTCTTATTTTTATATGTGAGTGCATGTATGAATGGTGTTTATATGTGAGTATGTCTGAGTGTGTAGTTAGTGGTGTGTGTGTGTGTGTGTATGTGTGTGGTATGTGCTTGCCTGCACCATTTACATTTCTGAAATAAGACTCAGTGCTTTGGGTCATAAATCACAACTTCCTTTTTTCTTACTTTTTGACTTATTGCTGACAGCCATTTGTAACCAAGTTCCTTCAAACACCCACAAAAAAAATGGAAGAATGGAGATCAGGACAGTTGGGCTCAGCTCCTTCAAGCTTATGAGACATTTACTCCCATTTATTTAAAAAAATTTTTTCAAATTGGACACAAGTGAAAGGCTGGGGTTGTGAAAAGTGATGTTTACATGGTCCCTTGATACTTTGGTCTCCCAATTCCAGAATTGCTAAAACTGGAATAACACATTTCACTGATGCTCCTAGGACCAAGCATAAAACATCATGCACATGTATATGTATGTGCACATATATGTAATATCTGTATATGTGTTATATGTGCCTGCACATGAGGGTCCTGGTGTGGCACTATGGGTTAATGCGCCAGACAGCAAAGCCATTTGAACTGCAAAGTCGGTGATTCAAGCTCACCAGATGCTCCTCAGAAACCCTATACAAGGTAGCTATGTGTCAGAACTGACTCAACGGCACTTAACCACAACAACAACATGTATGTGTATGTGTGATATGTGTTTTGGTGTGGTGTGTATATGCATGCATGCATGTATGTATATATTATATTTGTAAGTTTGAGTGTGAACTAGAAAGCGATATTTTTGGAGTCCTGCTTTGCCTTAATTCCACATACTTTGTCATTTCCTTAACTTTCAGATGGACTTTTTTATCAACAAGACAAACAGAACTGTGGTTGTAATCCTTCTATTGTGAAAAAATATACATATATATTTAAACAAGCAAAATGAAACATACAAACATGAAATTGGTACATTTGTTTTAAGTACCTTTGTTCTTTAAGGATAATTTGGGTATGATGGGAACGAAGGTATCCCTTTTTAAAGGGCAGTTGGTATCTCCTCAACAAGGCTCTAAAACTGGTGGGTAGTAAGTTCCTGGAACAGAGTGGTGGCTCAGTACATATGCTTTGAATAAATGAATGAAGATATAGCAAAATGATCAAGAGCTTGGAGTTAATCTTCAGCAAGGCAGTTAGATTTCAGGTGCCTCCAATTTCAATCTATCAAATGGGAATAAGAATGATCCCTGCCCTTTGTAGTTGCGAGAATGAACACAGGTAAATGCTTAGCACAATGTCTGATGCAAAGAAAATGCCAGGTAACAGTTTCAGTATTAATACGGGCAAGGCAATAATTTTCCTTCTACGTAAGTATAAAACTGAGGTATCAAGAACTGTTTGATTTTAAGATCACACATTTAATTAAGTCTTTAAAAGTGATGATTGACTTGGACCTTACATGATTCTCTTTATTCCTTTTCATTTTGGGGGGGTCATCTCTGTATATGAAAAATCTGTGAAAGTTGTGGCCTGGACCCCAACAGTTTGTACGTG
>NW_006408651.1:7512883-7515085 GCF_000296735.1 Chrysochloris asiatica
CTGACTGCACTCCTCCATTCTTGTAACTAGAGGGGATATCTGAGTGAATGGATACCCCACCCCCTCCCCTGAAGGGTTCTACTATATTGTATGAGGAGCCTTCAAAAATTTCTGGAAAAATTCCATTATCTTTTCATTACATTTTCCCATGACTTTTTTGTAGCCTCCTTGTGTTTCCAAAAGGTGTCTCCAGTAGCATCTTCCATCCCAGGTGTTCTGCAATCTGGCACTACCACCGTTCTAATTCCTCTCCTCCTGAATTGTGGTTGTTCTTAGTGACATAATAAGATGCAGCACAGAGAATGCTCTGACACTTCTGAATATAGGTCATTAGAAGTCTGGTAGCTTCTACTTGGGCTTCTTGGTGAGTTGGCTTTCTCTAGATTGGCCTCTCTTGAGTCTTTCAGCAGACAGCCAGGAGCAGCTGTCAGCCATTTAAGAGAACCATTTAGATACCCAGCCCAATTCAGTCTTGAGATTATAGCCCCAGATGCTATCTGATTCAACCAACTCCCTGGTGACCCCAGAGAAGAACCATGAAATTGAGCCCTCGTCAAACCACAGAACCACCAAGAGACTAATCTATTTTTGTTTCAAACCATGAAGTTATTGGATGGTTTGAAGTACAGTAACAGAACAACTGGCTACGATACTATAAGAAAAGGGGGTACCTGATTTCCTAAGCTCTTGTCTTAAATTTTTATAAGTCCACTTTGTGTCTTTGTTTTAGAAAGCATTTCAATATTCTCTGTATTTCAAAAGACAAATTAGAAGATAAGCTTTGGCCTTACCGCAATTTTTCTCACTTTATCTAATGATTCACTACTGGCTTTTAAAGCAAGTCTTTTTAGTATATACTAGTGGAGAATAAATGAAAGGTATTAGTGAAAATATGCATGGCTCACTACATAGAAATGTATTTTTTTTAATATGATCACACTTTAATGTTTTATGTGAAATTCCACTGATTCATTCTCACTGATAATAGGTTCCTTGAGACTCTTTAGTTTAGGATCTGAAACACAGTCAAGGAAGTATCTGTCTCTACATTTCTTAACATTAAAAATGGCAAGTTTCTCAAAAAAAATAGGATATGACTTACATGAAAGTCATAGCTTCAGGAACTTTTTAAAGAAATATGAATACTTAATTATCTTTAAAAAGGAAAAGAAGGCACATTGAAATACATAAATACCTTATTTTCATAGACTTAAGAATTTAAAAAGGAGAAAGTATGAAGGAAAAGTGAGGAGGAAGGGGCTCTGGTACACAATAGACTTGAGGTTTCATCAAACCTAATACATTTGGGATGGAATTAGCTATACTAGATGAGTCTAAAATGCCACTGTGGTATGTGTCCTAAGGAGGCAGAGATTCATGACATACATTTATGGAGGAAATCCTGATACAGGGCTTCTAAATTCCTGAGCTGTGTGGTGGGAGGAACTATTGGGTAATTTATACTTTAGATATAGAACATTAATCTCAGTTTAACAGCAGGCTTAGTGAAATAGCGATTTAAAAAATAATTTATAATTTTCTTAGCAGGAGCATTAAAGAAGTGATAAGCAACCATCAAAGTATGTGTCAGGAAAGGATTATTAACATAATGTGGCCCATCTTCTAGTTAGAAAATTATTCAGTCTCTTTATCCTGAAGGGTGATTAACCATACTGATCATAGCATGTCTTCATAGTCTTCGTAGAGCAGGAGAGAGAGAACATAGGAGAATGGTGGAAATAGAACAAGAGAGCAGAGAGAACCGATTGTCAATTGTATAAACGGCAAAGCCTAGGCTAGAATACATAGATCTGAATTAAGTCTGCGAATATTTAGTTTCTTTAAATCCTAGGAGACTTCCGAGTTCCAGATGACAGAAAAGAATCTGCTTTAATTGAAGCCAATGTTCTACTTCCCTATTGCCCCCACTTCTTCAATAATGAAGAAGCAACTTTGACTTCATTGCTCTTGAACACTTTAAAGAGGTCTTGTGCAGCAGATTTGCCTAATGCAATACATATTTTGATTTCTTGACTGCTGCTTCCATGAGTGTTGACTGCTGCTTCCATGGGTGTTGATGGTTGATCAAAGCAAAATGAAGTCTTGGACAACTTCAGTCTTTTCTCCATTTACTTGGATGTCATTTATTGGTTCAGTGGTGAGGATTTTTGTTTTCTTTGCATAAAGGTACAACTCATACTG
>NW_006408651.1:7515185-7518369 GCF_000296735.1 Chrysochloris asiatica
CCCTCTTTCTCTTTGTCTTCCCAATTGCCCTTCATGTCAGGAACCCCCTGTGCTGAGCTCTCCTGCAATCTGCAAAGAAAATGATTTTTAACTGCTTGCAAACAGTACTTGTGACCTGAACAAATCAATCTCGAAGCCGTCACATTCTCTGATGTAAGAGTGATTATTCATTTCTTTTCATAGCTGGTTTCTGAGGAGTTGAGACTAGCAGGCAGTGAGCAAAGTGGGACCAACATGAACAGACTGAGAGCTTTGGGGGAAGTACAGCATGGGCGGAGAACCACCACCCTCACTCAGCATCACATTGGCCTTTAGTGGCCCACAAGCAACTGACAGATGGCTCAATCTTTTCCTCAGGGCCAGCAGGCTCCCAGCACCAGCTGGCTTTGACATTAATGCTAAGGCCCTGACTGACAAGGGACTTGTCCTTGAGGGAGCCCCGGGGGCCTGTGAGAGTCTATTCAAATCCATCCATTCCTCTGTTGATTTACTGTCCCTGTTGGTTGGTTGTTGATCCATCTTTCCTCTCCGTTTGCTCATAGGGCATCTTAGAAACCATCTTCTGGTAATATATTTGGTTTATTATTTCCTCAGGAGCTCAGGAAGACAAACAACCTAGCAGTGCACCTGTTGGATTTTAATGTGCACAAGGCCCTTAAGCTGGGAAGGCCTAGGAAGAGGGACTGTGTGGGTCTCAAGCCCATATGGAGCTCACATTATGCTATCAGGACACCAGCAGAAGTCAAATTAATTCCCTTTCAAGTGAATTTGTGATTTCCTTTACAGTTAGTTCCATTTGGACCCTGTTACCTAGAAATCTGACTTCGACTAATATAGCACTGAAGCATATGATTCCAAATGGCAAATATCAGAGAGGCAAGGATGCTTGAGAAGCAGCCAGTGTATGTTCCAGATGAGGGAGAAGCACAGTGCATGAAACAGTGGTGGTTCAGTTGAGAATTCTCACCTTCCATAGGAAGACCTAGGTTCGATTCCTGGTCAATGCCCCTCAAGTGCAAACATTACCGGTCTGTTAGTGGAGTGTTCCTATGATGCCAAACAGATTTCAGCAGAGCTTCTAGACTATGATGGACTATGAAGAATGGTCTGGAGGTCCACATCTGAAAATCAGCCAGTGAAAACCCTATGGAGAATCGCAATGGCCCAATCCTTATTGTGTATAGGGTCACCACGAGTCAGGGGCTGTCTCAAAGGCAGCTGACAACAATTCACAAGCAAAGGCACCTATTCACTATTGTCTTCCCTCACAGATATGAAAGTGAGGTCACACCCTTCCCTGTCCAATACTCAAGAGATGATCAGCCAGGCTTGAGAAAAGCAAGTTTAATAAAAATTATGTCTCCCTTTAAAAAACAATTTTTTTTATCAGACAATCATGGAAGGTTTGGAGATGCTTTGAATGAATTTGCTCATAACAAACACTTAATTTTTAGTTTAGACTGTGTGGCTTTGGGGAGTGAGCAAAATTGATCCACAGAAAGACACAAAGCAAACTGATGTCTAACCCACCTGGTCAGGTGGGTATTTTAACTGTTCCATAAATAGCTCTGCAATCCTGGTGTGGTGCTGTAGGATAAGCAGTGGGCAGCAAGGTCAGTTTGAACTGCAAGGTTGGCAGTTCAAATTCACTAGTCACTCCTCAGAAATCCTGAACAGAGTCGCTATGAGTAGGAACTGACTCAACAGCATTTAACAACAACAACAATAATAAATGTTTATTATAAGTAATACTTTCCTCTTCTCCCTTACTCTCCTTCCCTCTTCTCTTCTATCTGCTACTTTTCTCCCCTGTCCTCCTCCTTTCATTTTCTCTTAATTTAGAGGGGCAACTTAAAGAAAGTAGGAGTCCTGGTGTGGTACTGCGGGATAAAGCACTGAACTGCAAAGTCAGTTTGAACCACAAGGTTGGCAGTTCAAACTCACCAGCCACTCCTTAGAATACCTATATGACTCAGAACTGACTTGATGGCACTTAACAACAACAACAGAGAAAGTGAGAGGGGCTAGGGACACAGAAGTGGGTTGTCATAAATATGCACCATTTTAAGGCATATGTCCATATGAGCAAGGAGTCCTGGTTTTGCGGTAGGTTAGGCACTGGGATACTAACCATAAGGTCAGGGGTTCAAACCTACCAGCTACTCCATGGGAGTTCTTGGTGATGCTGTTAGAGTTGTTAAGTTTGTTCTGACTCATAGCAACACTGTATAGAGTCTTCAAGAAGCAGTTGGCAGGTTTTTTGAACCGTCCACTTTGTTGCTAGCAGTCCAGTGTTTATCCTTTAGCACCACGCCAGGACTCACAAAAACCCCATTGCAGATGGATTGATTCCAACTCACGGTGACTTGGTAAGAAGAGGAGAATTGCCCTATAGGGTTTCCTAGACTGTAAATCTTTATAGAAGCAAACTGCCACATTTTTCTTCCACAGAGCCATGGGTGGTTTCAAACCTCTGACCTTTCAGTTAGCATTTAAGCACTTCAATCATGGTGCTACCAGGGTTCCTAAGGAGCTTTAGCCTAGTGCTTACAAATCGGGCTGCTAAACTCAAAGTCAGCAATTAGGAACTACCAGCAGTTCCTCAACAGCAAGATGAGGCTTTCTGTTCCCATAAAGATTTACAGCCTCAGAAATCCTAGGCAGGGTTGCTATGAGTTGGAACCAACTCCACGGAACACCACCACCACCACCTCCAGAACTCCTTCCACAGCTACATAGAATGCTAATAAACTAATGTTTCTCAACTGTAACAATAAAATACAGTCACAGACTGATAATAAAGTATTCTTATAATGAGGTTTTATTCAGCACATTTCATTTTTGACAATTTCCAGTTTTTCTAGATTCATCCTTTGTACATTGCATGTTCCAATTATTAATGGATGTGTGCAGTTGTTTTGCCTTATTTGGGGATGTACCCTATCAGCAAATGAAGGTCTTGAAAGCTTTACTCCATTCGGGGTCAACGCTACTTTGAGGAGGCAGCTCTTCCCCAGTCGTATTTTGAGAGCCTTTCAACCTGAGTGTGTCATCTATATATGACAATGTTGTTATTGTTAGGTGGCATCGAGTAGGTACCGACTCATAGCGACCCTATGCAAAGCAGAATGAAACACTGCCAGATCCTGGGCCAACCTCTCTATTGTTGCCACACTTGAGTCCA
>NW_006408651.1:7519179-7521587 GCF_000296735.1 Chrysochloris asiatica
AGTTTTCTGTGGTTAAACATACCTAAGGAGTCTGCCTCTCCTTCTTCCTTGTGAGCTGAAATGAACTGACAGTGGCCATTTTGAATCTAACGATCATGTGTTTTACTATGCCTAGAAGGACAAATTCAAGAGGAATAGCATCAAATTCATTATCAAAAAGAACATTTCAAGATGTATCTTGAAGTATGATGCTATGTGTGATAGTGTAATATTCATATGCCTGCAAGGAAGACCAATTTGAATAATATCACTATTATTCAAATTTACACATCAACCACTAAAGACAGTGATGAAGAACTTGAAGAATTCTGCCAACTTTTTCAGTCTGAAGATTAAGTATGCAATCAAGATTCACTGATAATTACTGGTAGTTGGAATGGGAAGGTTAGAAACAAAGAGGAAGGATCAGTAGCAGGAAAAGATAGCCTTGGTGAAAGGAATGATGGTGGAGATAGCATGATAGAAATTTGAAAGACCAATAACCTACTCATTGCAAAGGCTTTTTTTAAACCAACATAAAAGGTAACTCTACATATGGACCTCACCAGATGTAATACACAGGAGTCAAAATGACTACATCTGCAGGAAGAAATGGTAGAAAAGCTCAATATCATCAGCCAGAACAAGGCCAAAGATGACTGTGGAACAGACCATCAACTGAACAATGAATAAGGAAGACCATAGAAGAATTAATGCATTTGAGTTATGGTGTTGGAGAAAAATATTAAAATATTATGGACTGTCAGAAGAACAAACACATTTGTGTTGGAAGAAGTACAATCAGAATGCTCCTTAGAAGCCAAGATGGCCAGACTTCATCTTTCATAATTTCTAATGAACAAAATATGTTCATACTTTGGGCATAGTATCAGAAGGGACCAGCCCCTAGAGAAGGACATCATGCTTGGCAAAGTGGAAAGTCAGTGAAAAAGAGGGAGACCCCCGACAAGATGTCTTGGCACAGTGACAGCAGCAATGGGCTCAAGTTTAGCATCAATTGTGAAGAGGGCGTAGGACCAGGCAGTATTTTGTTCTGTTTTACATAGAGTCACTATGGGTCAGAAATGACTCAACTGCTTCTTAAAACAACAACAAGGTCAGGCTAAAGCTGGAGAAAATTAAAACAAGTCCAGGAGAACCAAAATGTGAGCCTATTCTACCTGAATTTAAAGACCATCTCAAAGATAGAGATGAGTTGTGGATGACATCAAGATAATCATGTAAGAAGACAGCAGAGGTCACTGAAAAAAGAGAAATGAAAAAAAGAAAAAAATGGATGTCAGATGAGACTCTGAAATTTGCTTGCAAGTGTAGAGATGCCAAAGCAAATACCAGCAGCTCCACAGAAGTAAGATGAGGCTTTCTGTTTCCATAAAGATTTATAACCTTAGAAACCCTCTACAGGATCATTATGATTTGGAACCAACTTGGTGGCAAACAACCACCACCACCATCATGCTAAATCAGACTTTCTCCTATGCTTTAGAGTGAAGTGTTTGGAAGACACTCTGCTGAATTGTTCCCTTTCGATGGTGTCTAAACAATGGCCTGAAGGTGCTAATCTCAACACACCAGAAGCTCTATGTCAATATGCATGCAGGTGACTTTCAATAATCTCCAGAAATTATTCCAGGCTCTGGGAGAATTTTGCCCCTTACCATCTGGGAGGAATCTCAACTATAACACTGGATCCAAAACAATCATCTTCAGGAAACTGCCAGGTACTAAATGTACATTCTTCAAAAGTCTATGGTCTTCTTTGCCAGAGTTTAATAATTAGTCAAAACTTGGTGTTCTGAATTCAGGCTTAGTTCTTTGAATCACCCACTGAAATTTGCCCAACCATGTCTCACATGAATCTCAGAAAAACAAAGGCCCTATCAAAGGACAGCAGCCTAAAAGGACCCTGGTTTCCAAGGAGTAGCTGGTGAGTTTGAACCACTGACCTTGTGGTTCAAAATGACCCTGTGGTCCAATCCAGTGCTTTATTCCACAGCAAAGAGTTGCCCCTAAAATCAGATGAGAGGAAGATAAACAACAGGAAGGGAAGAAAAAGAAGAGAGAGGAAAGGGGAAAGGAACTATACAAATCAGGATTAGTAGGCAAGTGTTGTTTGAGATTTTTCAGATCCATTATTGGGCTCAGGAGAAAATCAAGTTAAATATCTCCATTATGTGTTGAGTTTAGTTTGGAATTAATAGCTACAGAGAAGCAGGTCAATATTATTGTGGGTGTGTTCACTTCCTATTATTGCTGCTTTTCCATATGATCCTGGGTAAAATGTAGGGGTCAGGCAGCGTGGGAGCATTGTGGAAGCCTCTAATCAGTCAGTGTTGTTGTTGGGAAAGAGTTCAACCTAGCCTGGTACAAGGTGGACTGAGTTGATGAAACAGATTGTATGTTGTTGT
>NW_006408651.1:7527737-7535730 GCF_000296735.1 Chrysochloris asiatica
TGTAATCCAGCTTCTTGAATTATTTGCTCAGCATACAGATTAAATAAGTATTCTGAGCAAATAATACATACATATACAAATACAATAATACAAAGGATATAACCTTGGTGAGCACCTCTCCTAACTTAAAACCATTCAATGTTCCCTTGTTCTGATCAAAAAACTGCCTCTTGGTATATGTACAGGTTCCTTATGAGCACAAGTAAATGTTCTGGAATATTCATTCTCCATAACGTTGTCCATAATTTGTCATGATCTGCACAGTTGAAAGCCTTTGTGCAGTCAATACAGCACAGGTAAACATCTTTCTGGTATTCTCTGTTTTCAGCCAAGATCCATCTGATGCCAGTAATTATATCCCTTGTTCCACGTCCACTTCTAAATCTGGCTTGGACCTCTGGCAGTTCTCTGTCAGTGTAGTGTTGCAGCAATTTTTTAATTATCATTAGCTTATGGTATTAATTATATTGTCTGATGATTTATTGTGCACTTGAATGTCAGGCGCTCTGCTAGGCTTAGGGATGCAATAATGAGAAACACTCAAAGTATTGCTTCTCCCTGCCATTCTGGAGCTTAAAATTTAGTAGGATAGATTTCAGACAACAACAACAAAGTAATTGTAAAGTTGGAACTGTGGTGAGTTTTCTAAATGAGGCTTTCTTGTGTTTACAAAACTGTATCATAAAACATGAATTATAATCAAGGAGTTAAGAGAAGTTATCTTTCACTACAAAGTGGCAATTGGCTTGAGAAATAGAATTAATAGACAATAACTAGGTAAGAAGAAGAGGGAAGAATGTTCTAGACAGAAGAGTAGCATGTGCAAAGACCCTATGAGCTCAGAAGCAGTGCTGAGGCAGTATAAAGTAAGTCCTTAGAACTGGAATTCTTGCCTCCCCACCCTCAACTGTTGTTTCAACTGTTTGTTGAAATATTTCAACTGGTATTCTGGAGAATTGGTTTTTGCTAATGTCTTCAACCCAGCTTGGACTTTTTCCTTCAGTACCATTGGTTTTTTGTCCTATGCTACCTCCGGAAATAGTTGAATGTCCACCAATTCTTTTGTGGTAGAATGACTCTGTATATTCCTTCTTTTTTTTTTTTTTTTTTTTTTTTTTTTTTTTTTTTTTTTTTTGTCATTCATTGGAGTCCTAGGTGTTGTAGGATAAGCACTGGACCACAAGGTCAGTGTGAACTGGAGGGTCAGTGTTTCAAACTTACCAACTGCTCCTTGGAAACCCTGTACAGAATCACTATGAGTTGGATCAGACTCAACAGCACTTAGCAACAATAACATGTCATTCAATAAAGGAGACCTAGTGGCCATGTAGATAAGCACTGGACTGCTAATAGCAAGGTCAGCAGTTCAGACCCATGTACAGCTCTGCCAGAGAAGGATGAGACTTCAACTCCCATAAAGGTTTACAGCCTACGAAACCCTAAGAGTCAACTCAATAGCAGTGAGTAAGTTATGTCATTCAACATTTTGCCCATGTTGTTGTAGTTGTAGTTGTGTGCTGTAAAGTCAGTTCTGACTCATAGCAACCCTGTATGAGGTTTCTGAGGAGCAGCTGGTGAGTTTGAACCACCGACCTTGCAGTTCAAACCGACATTGTGGTTGAGTGCTTAGCCTATGTTGCCACACCAGAATCCTCCAGTATTACAATTTAAGGTTTGAATCTGTTTTCAGTTCTTTCAGTTTGAGAAATGCCAAGCATGTTCTTTCCTGTTGTTTATCTAATTCCTGATTTTCGCACATTTTCATGAAAATACTTTACTTTGTGTTCTCCAACTGTCCTCTGAAATTTGTTGTTCAGTTCTTTAATGTCATCATTGATTCTAGTTGATTTAGCATCTTTAGTTCAAGAACCAAGTTTCAGAGTGTCTTCTTCTGACATTCATTTTGACCTTTTCTTTCTTTCTTGTCTTTTTAATGATCTTTCATTTTTATCCTGTATGATGTTCTTGATGTTATCCCACAGTTGTTCTTCTTCAGTCATTAGTGTCCAATGCATCAAATCTGTTCTTGAGATTGTCTCTAAATTCAGGTAGGATATGTTCAAGGTTGTACTTCCACTCTCTTGAACATGTTTAATAATCATCCATTTCAACGTGAACTTCATATGACAGTTCATCTATTGAAGTTAGCTCTTGGCTTCGTGATAACAATATTGCGCGTCTTCATCATTTCTTTCCACAGATGCAGATGCTTGTTGTTGTTGTTGCTAAGTGCTGTTGAGCTGGTTCCGACCCATAGCAACCCTGCATAGGGTTTCTGAGGAGTGGCTGGTGAGCTTAAACTGCCAACCTTGCTGTTCAAACTGACTTTGCTGTCCAGCGCATTAACTCCACAGCACCACACCATGCTAACAGTGGCTTAATAGAATAATATATTATGACAAAATAAGGTTTATTTTGGAAAAACAAAGGTTGTTTGACATGTTAAAAAGCATTAATAAAATATGCTACATTATCAGATTAAAGGAGAAAACCATCAATTCCAGTAGATATTGCAAAAAATGTGATAAAGTACAATACTTGTTAATGAAAAGAATTTCATGATTTTATTTTGGGATAGAAGACTGCTTTCTTAATCTAATAAATTATTTCTAATAGAAACACAAAAGAGCATTCCTACCAGGGTTGCAAACCGCAGGTCAGCAGTTTGAAACTATCAGCTGTTCCGCGGGAGAAAGATGAGACTTTCTGTTCCCATAAAGATTTACAGCCTCGGAAACCCTATACAGGGTCACTATGAGTGAGAACTGACTCCATGGTGCATAACAACAACAACAACAACAACCAGGCAACAAACAATCAAATTATAAAACGGGCAAAACATCTGAACAGACAACTCACCAAAAAGACATAGTGAAGGAAAAAAATTGCAGTGAATAAGAATTGCTGTTGCTTTACATTCTTACCAGCATTTGGTAGTGTCTCTCTTATGGATTTTAGCCATTCTAATATATATGTGGACTCCTGATATGATGCTATAGCATAAACACCAGACTTCAAGCTACAAGGCCAGCCATTCCAATCCATCAGCTGCTCTTCAGATACCTATACAGGGTGGCTATGAAACCAACTCGATGGCACTTAACAACAACAAGAGGCATGTAGAATACCTAGGTGGTGCAAACAGTTAATGTGCATGATGCTCACAAAATTCTGAAGTGCCTTCGTAGAAAAGCTTGGTGTTGCATTTATGAGAAATCACTGGACTAATATCTTAATGTTGAATTTTAAGAGTTCTTTGTGCATTTTGGATAAAAGTCCTTTATCAGGTAGGTGTTTTTGCAGATATTTGTCCCAGCTTTGGCTTTCCTTATGGCTTTTAAAAAGAGACTATTGTGAGGGGGGCCTTAAAAAGTTCAGGGAAGAATTCCATTATTTAATTTTATTTTTCCACAAACTTTCTTGAAGCCCCCTTCCTTATATGTACAAGAGAGTTTAAAAAGTTCATGAAAAAATGAGTTAAAAGATAAAAATTAAAAATAAAAACTTTATCAATGTAAGCTCCATCAAGGTTCAAGACATTTGTGTAGCAATGATACCAGTCATTTCGTCTAATCCCTACAGAATTGAGAGTTCCTGGAATTTTACTATGTTTATTCAGTCCTTTTTTGCATTATTAAAGTAAGAAAAGTGGGTGCCCTATGGAGATTTTTCCTGGTGTGGCATTGTAGGATCAGCACTGCACTGTGAACCACAAGATCAGCAGTTGAAACCCACCACTGCTCCTCAGAAACCGTATAACAGTGTTGCTATGTGTTGAAACTGTCCTGACTGCACTTAATAGTAACAGCAGGATTAGGAAACAAAAGGAAGTCAGAAGAAACAAAAATCAGGACTGTATGGTGAATGTTTACTAATTCCCCATAGAAATTATCGTAAAATTGCCCTTGTTTGATGAGAGGAATGAGCAGGATCATTGTTGTGCAGAAGAACTCTCTGGTGAAGCTTTCCCAGGCATTTTTATGCTGAAGTTTTTGCATTCTCAAAACTCTCTCATAATAAGCAGATGTTACTGTTCTTTGCCCTTCCAGAAAGATAGCAAGTAAAATGCCATGAGCATCCTAAAATATTCATGCCATGACCTTTGCTTTTGGTTTGACTGAACCAATTCCACCTGGTAGCCTTTGCTTTGATTGTGCTTTATCTTCAGGATTGTACTGGTAAAGCCATGTTTCATCTTCTATTACATTTCTTCCAAGAAATACTTAGGATCTTGATTCTATTTAAAATTTCCATGGATAGTTCTGCTATTCTCTTCAGCTAATCTGGATGCAACATTTTGGGCACCCATCTCATGAAATGTTTTCTCAACTTTAGTTTTTCACTCATAATTGTGTAAGCTGAACCAATTGAAATGTCTGTGGTGTTGGGCGTTGTTTCTGCAGTTAATCATCAATCCTCTTTAATTAGGACATGAACCAGTTAGTTTCCTCATAGATTAATAGGGATTGTCTGCCTCTGTGGACATCATCTTTAACATCATCTTGTTCCTTCTTAAAATGAGTTACCTGTTTGTAAACTGCTGATTTATTTGGGGTATTAAATTGTCCCCATAAACTTTTCATAAAGCATCAATGATTTCACCATTTTTCCACACAATCTTCACCATATATTTTATGTTTGTTCTTCCTTCAATTTTAGCAGCATTCACGTTGCTCTGATAAGGGTTCTTTTCATACTGATACCTTATCTTTCTTAGTGCTTCAAACTAATCCTGTTCAGCACATTAATCCACAGAGCCACACCAGGATTCTTATTAACTATTATTCCAGTGGATCTCAATTCTGAATGCACCTCATGATCATACTGGAAGGATTTGCTAACAGTTATATTGCCTGTGCTCCATCAAAGATATTCTGATTTATTTAGTTTGGGGTGGGACTTGGACATTTGCATTTTTCAAAGCTTAGGTTGAGAACCATTACTTGAAACTTCAAATAAATTCTTAGAAGACAGGACTTTGTCTGGTTGTTTCTAGGTCAATAACAGGGCCTGGCATATTGATATAATTTTGTGAAGTAAATAAGTTTCTCTATTTTTGTTCAGATTTAATGTTTTTTAAAATATTTCCACATCTTCAGGGTGGGCAGAAACTTTTCTTAAGAAGGAAGGTGGTGCTGATATGACACATTTATGAGGTGATGAAATGAAGGGTGAGCATGTCAGGGGGCCCTGAGTTAGGAAGTAAGCAGACTCTAGTGAATCTTGCTGCTCAGAGTGGGTGGTAGAAGGGCCCCATAAGTAATGTCTGACCTTTAAAAATTATTGCAAGTAAGAAGTTTTACCAAGATCGCATTCTAAGTAATCCCTTTTAACACTTCTTCTAGAAATGAGAAAATGTCAATTAAACAGTTCCCTCTTTAATTCATCATTTACATATTTTAAAATATTGAAAGTAGATATAAGAAGGAAATCAAGCTGTCTGATGTTCAGGCATCTAAGCTAAAACGATTATTGGGAAACCTCTAGTGACCAGAAAAGAATGTTATTTTCAATAATAAGCTTTCAGGTGCTGGAAAACTTAAGACAGTTTCTGGCCTTAATAATGAATATAGAAAGAGACAATGGCCCCAGGCAGGATCTTGGTACCAGAAGAACCACAAAAGTGTCCCTTGAGAAGTAGATCCTAGTAAAGCCTGTCTGGAATAGAATGGCTTCTGCGTATGTCCTGTTGGGAAGGTACAGTTAAGTGTCCAGTGGGGTTTGGAGGCAGTGGTATACTGGAATCAGTTCAGATAGCTCATGAGAGTTGATCATTAGATTTTCAAGAGTTCTATGAGCCAGTTATTAAATACAGCCATTACTAAAAATGAAAGGATATAATCTTAAAGTTGAATAAAATTACAGCTGACCTTTGAGCAGTATGGTAGTTAGGGGTTCTAAACCCTTGTGTATTCAAAAATCTGTGCTTAACTTTTGACTCCTCCAAGATTGAACTATAGAAGTCTACTGTGGACCAGAAACTTTACCAGAACATGAAGAGTTAATTAATATGTATTTTGTATTATATATGTATTATATACTGTACCCACATAAAAACTGCATTTTCAAATCAGATAAAATATATTATGAAACAAGTGCAAGGTTTTGCCACCTGCTGGTATAGTTTAGTGATTACTTGACAAAGCAGCTTTTGTTTTATATAATGGTCCTTACTATGGGTTCATTTATCTTGATATAGTGGGCAACCGCAGCAGCAGACCTCAGTCTATGCCACATAACAAGGGATTAAAAGTTTTCTTGTAATGTTATGGTTTTTCTCTGCTTCTCGGGAGCATTTCCAGAATCACTAGTGGCACTTCATATGGGTGGCATAGTGTTATTCAAGGTATATAATATTGCATGCATGAAACACTAAAAACTGAAAAATAAATAAAAACAAGTGAGATCATTTCCTACTGCAATACATAATTTACTAGAGAGACAAACTGCACATAGAATGATAAGCATCACCTGGCAGTTTTTTGTTTTTTTTTTTACAAATTGCATGTAAGTTGACCCAGACAGTTCAAACCCATCTTGTTCAAGGGTCCAATGTATGCCAGATGTGCAACAACTGTTCAACATTAGAAAAACAGTCAATATAATAATGTAATCTACCTCATAAATAAAACAAAGGAAAAGAACTATATGGTCATATCAATAGATTCAGAAAAGACATTTGACAAAATCCAAAATCCAATTCCTGATTGAAAAGAAGAAAAACACTCAGCAAAAATAGAAGTAGAAAAGAAAGTTCTCAACATCATAGCACAATTAAGGGCATATATACAAAATGAATGCCCAACATAAGGTATAACAGAGAGAGACTGAATGCATTCCCCTTGTGAAGGAGAACCAGACAAAGATGGTCTTTATCACTACTGCTATTCAATATTGTACTGGAACTCTTAGCCAGATCAGTAAGTCCAGAAAAGGAAATAAAAGCTATCCAAAGTTGTCAAAAAAGTAGGAAAAATATCTCTATTTGCTGATGATATGATCCTATACATAAAATATCCCAAAGACTCAGTAAAAAATTTACAGGAACGAATGAAAAACTTCAGCAAAGGGACAGGGTACTAAACTTACAAAAATCAGTTGGATTCTTTTACAGTAACAAAGAGAACTATGAAAAGGGAATCAGGAAGATAGCATCATTTACAATCACACAAAAGGGGTGGAAGAAAACAAGGAAGAAGTCAAGAAAGTACTACAAGAGCAATCAAACACGATTGATACAGTATTGGAAACTATTCAAAACCTGCAAAAAGAGGTCCAGATGATTAATAATAAAATACAGAAATGGACAATACACTGAAAGGAGAAAGGAACAGATTAGAAGAGATGGAAGCCAGAACTAGCGATCTGGAAGACAAATCTCTCAATACTGATAAGATAGAAGAACAAGCTGAAAAAGTATTAAAAAAATCTGAAGAGAGTCTAAGATTCATGCTGGATAACATGAAGAGGAACAACTTAAAGAATTATTGGCATTCCAGAACAAGAAGAATCAGAAAAATCCACAGAGGAGAGAGTTGAAGAGCTTCTGGAAGAAAATTTCCCTAACATCTTGAAAAATGAGAAGTTAAACATTCAAGAAGCCAAATGTACCCCAGGAAATCTAGACCCCAAAAGAAAGTCACCGAGACATATAATAATCAAGCTCTCCAAAATCAAAGACAAGGAGAGAATCCTAAAAGCAGCCAGGGAGAAGAGAAGTGTTACTTACAAAGGCAAACAAATCAGATTAAGCTCTGACTATTCAGCACAAACCATACTGGTAATGGAGAGACATAGAAAAAACCCTAAAAGAAAAATACTGCCAACCAAGAATCATATACCCAGCAAAACTATCAATCAAATATGATGGTGTAATCAAAGCATTTCAGGATAAACAGAATCTAAGAGATTTTATCAAAACCAATCCAGCACTTCAAAACATCCCAAAGGGAGTTCTTTGGACTGAAAACCAACAAGAACAGACAACAACCAG
>NW_006408651.1:7539210-7545050 GCF_000296735.1 Chrysochloris asiatica
ATTGCACAAGACCATAGGTGGAATCCAGAACCCCATCCAGAACTGACTGAGGTAGGAAATTTCCACTGGAAAGGATGAGTAGACCAGCCTGGAGCATCTAGAAGAACAGAATATACTTTGTGAAAGAAAGACTGGCCGGAAAAACCCAAAGCAATAATGGCAGTCTGATTGATTACTACAAGTTGTTTGCCAGGGAGCCATCATGGCAAGTGGTTGGGACACCACAAAGCAAACCCCCTTCCAAGACTGAGACTCAAGGGGATTACATGAGCAGGCATGGGTCTGGCTGGTGACCATGCTGGTCACCAATTAGGGGAAGAAATGGGAAAAACAGCAATGAAGTTGTGAGCTAAGTCTGACCACATGAAATGAATCCCTGTGAACCCAGGTAGAGACCTGGATGGGCAGCAGTATGACGAGACCCAGGGACTCCTGGGTCCAGAGACAGTGACATGGCCACAGAGGACTAGAGTGGAGAGTGAAGTGTTCGGCTGATAAGAAGTGAAGAGAGATACACAAGAACACACATACTTGCAGATAGTACCCATTGGACCTGGCTTCGATGGCTGTGTGATCAGAACTCAACTAGAAGAAGAAAGAAGTGTGCGGGGTGGGGGGTGGGGGGGGAGATAGTAACCTGCTACAGGGAACAAATCTTTACATCAAGGATTCAAGGATCACTCTCACCCCTTTGGTACACAGGGTTGACAGGAGCGGGCCTGTGTGGTATATCCTTTGGTTATTTGATGATGCATGGAGGCAATGGTAATCATTGCAATGAAATGAAATATGGGATGAGTGTAAAACTGATGTTCTCCCATGTAAACAGCACAATGAAAACTTTAAAAAACCAAACAATCAAAAAAGAGTCAATGATGCTGAAGGAAGAAATCCAACATGTGTTTAAGGCATTGGCAAAGAACAAGGCACTGGGAACTAATGGGGTACAAATTTAAATTTGTTAATAAACTGATGCAGCAGTGAAGGCACTCACTCAACTATGCCAAGAAATTTGGAAGACAACTCCCTGGTTAACTGACTGGAAGAGATCCATATTTGTGCCCATTCCAAAGAGAGGTGACCCAATGGAATGTGGAAATCATCAGACAATATCATTAATATCACATGTGAGTACAATTTTGCTAAAGGTAATGCAAAAATGGCTACAACCATACATCAAGAACTACTACAGGTTCAAGCTGGATTCAGAAGACAATGTGTATCAAGGCATCTCATTGCAGGTGTCAGATGTATCTTGGCTGAAAGCAGAGAATACCAGAGAGATGTTTACCTGTGCTTTATTGACTATGCAAAGGCTTTCAACTGTGTGGATCATGACAAGCAATAGACTTCAATGAGTAGAATGAGTATTTTGGAATACTTAATTGTGCTCATGAGCAACCTGTGCATTGACCAAGACTTAGTTGTTCTAAAAGAACAAGGGAACACCAACTGGTTTAAGATTAGGAAAGATGTGTGCCAGGATTATATTCTTTCACACTTATTCAATCTATACGCTGAGTAAATAATCCAAGAGGCTGGATTGTATGAAGAAAAAAACGTGGCATCAGGATTTGAGGAAGACCATTAACAACCTGCGATATGTCGGTGATACACTCTTGCTTACTGAAAATGATGAGGACTTAAAACACTTACTGATTAAGATCCAAGACCAGTCTTCAGTATGGGTTGCATCTCAATGTAAAGAAAACAAAAATCCTCACCACTGGAGCAGTAAATAATATCATGATAAATGGAGAAAAGTTTGAAGTTGTGAAAGACTTCGTTTCGCTTGAATCAACCATCAGCACTCATGAAAACAGCAGTCAAGAAATTAAACACTGGATTGCATTAGGCAAATCTGCTGTGCAAGACCTCTTTACTTGGTTGAAGAACAAAGATGTCAATTTGAGGACTAAGGTGCACTTGACCCAAGCCATGGTATTTTCAATAACCTCATATGCTTGCGAAAGTTGGACAGTAAATAAGGAAGACCATAGAAGAATTGATGCATTTGAGTTATGGTGTAGCAGGAGAATATTAAAAGTACCATGGACTACCAAAAGAACAAACAAATCTGTGCTGAAAGAAGTACATCCAGAATGCTGCTAGGAAGCCAGGATGGCCAGACTTCGTCTCTCATACTTCGGACTTGTTATCAGGAGGGACCAGTCCCTGGAAATGGATATCATGTCAGGTTTCATTATTGAAAGAGTTCAGGTCAGATCAAGTTTTGTCAATTACTAATTAAAAATCTTATGATTTTTAATTTAGTAATTAAACTTAGTAATTAAAAATCTTATGATTTTGGAATGTGAATAAGGAACCGTGACCTATATTAACCAAACACTGGATGTTTGTCTAAGGGATTCGAACTCTGGAAATGGCCTTGTTTTGGTCTATACATGTTAGTTTTTCCCACCTGCAGCTCCGTCCTCACATTGAGAGATTTGTGGGAGATAACATGCAAAACACATACTCTTTTCCTTCATACAATTCAGCAGTGTTTTTATCATTCCTCACTCCCACCAAACAGGGAAGCAGGCCTGAGATCTTGTGAAAGTTTGAACATTTCTGGCCCTTGGAGTTGTGTTATATAGGCTATACTTGCCTTGCATAACCAGGAGAGAATGGCCAGAAAAGGTAATGATTTGCTCTTATTGGTTATGGAGGATGATTTCTATGGCTTTTCAAAGAGTACTAATTCTGGGTGTTAGAGATAATCAAACTCATTCAGAAGTAAATGAAATTTTGAAAATAAAATGAAGAATATCAAATTTTAGCCAAAGCTCTCAGAGAATGGGGCTCTAAACCTCTTGCCTGAGAATCTGCCTTTAGAAATAAAGCCAGGTCTTGACTAATAGACCACCGAGTCATCAGTCTCCATGACCCCAAGACCACAAGATCTAGATGGTACCTGGCTACCATTACCAACTGCTCGGAAGGAGATCCCATCAGAAGGTCCTGGTTAGAGTGGGAAAAAATGTGGACTAAAACTCAAAATCATAAAAAGACTAGGCTTACTGGTCAAATAGAAACTGGTTGCACCATCAAGAGTATGACCCTCATCACACTTCAGGTCTAGAACTTCAGCCAAACAATAGACAGGTCTATTAGGGGAACAATAACACTAGTGAAGTATGCACACCTTAGAATAATGAATCACTTGAGATAAAAGGGAAAAGTTCAGAAGGGTTAGGAAAGAAGGAGGAACAGAAACAGGAAACACAGGGAGGAAGCAAGGTCAGAGATATTAGTGATGATTGCAATCAATAAAATGAAACAAAATGTGGTTAAACTGTTGAATGGAAAACTGATCTGTAAACCTTTACACAACTCACAATAAAATGTTTAAACAAGAAAAACAGCCAGTTTGATGGGTCCTGCCATTCTCCAGGTGCTATCTTCAGTCATCCTCTCAAATACACAATTTCTAACAGGCTACACACCTTTACTACTGGAGATCAACTCCATCCACATCTCTACTAATAAAACATTACTGTCCTAATAAAAACTTCTACTCTATTACTGCCATGGACACAGAAAGAAAGATAAACAATAATATATTTCCTTTTTATTTGCTACTTACAACTGAGTTGGTCTTTTCTTGCAATTGAAATGGTGATCCTATGTCCAATGAAGCAAAATGCTACTAGGTCCTACACCAAGCCCATGACCAGCTGCTGTGGCTATTTGTAACCACAGGATTTTTATTAGTTGATTTTCATAAGTAGAATGCCAGGATTTTCTTCCTAATCAATGCTAATCTTTAAGCTCTGCTGAAATCTCAGTATCATAGGAATACTCCGTCTTACACTGGCAGTTGGGTTGTGGATGTGTGTGAGGTGTTTGGGTTGGGAGTCAAACTGAAGCCTCTCACATGGAAGGCAACAGTTCAACCACTGAGCCTCTAAAGTACTTACCTTCCAACCCATACATTGCCAATGACAACCTAACATACTGTTATATCAAAATTTTCTACTAAAGAACTGTTTTTACAGAGGGTTAAGAGGTGTAGAAGAAGCCACATCATTAATGATAAATATATTCACTGCCTCCTGTTTTATCTTAAACATTTGTTAATATTTTAAATTCTGCACCATGAATTGTTTACTTTAACGTTAAAGAGTGGATTTTCCTCAAACATCTTCAAGAAAAATTAACACACTAGGAAGATACTTCATGCTTATCTGGCAGGCTTTGCATATTTTCTGGCAAAGTTCCAAGGACCTGAGGTGCACACATGCCTTAATTGGAGCAACATGGTATTGGTGTGTTATCCTCTGAGTTGTTCTTGGAAGGATGGATTTCAGGAATCCTGTTGACGACTGTCTGCTGTATCTCTATTCCCCAGCTGGATCAAGCAGCCACATACCTTGGTTATAGAAGATGATAGTTTGAAGCAATCTGGTTAATAATTGTGTAAGGTCCAACCCTTTAATTTTCACACATGAAGAGACTGTGGCCCACAAAAAATGAAGGGATTGCTCAGTGGCAAAGCCAGGCCTTGTTGTTGACTCCAATCCTGTTTGATATAGTGTGAGAGGCATTGATACCAGTCAGAGAGCAAACGGGTTGTGGGATGAACCAGCCACCCCTTTCCTCTTCATGTGGCCATTCTAACTTTTTCTTTTTTTGCTAAAGATAGGTTTTCAGGTGAGAGAGGCTTTGAACTCATATTCTTTGAGACTCTTGACTAAATCTTGGTTTATTCTGTAGTCTACTTCTGAATGAGCTTGGTCATCCCTGACACCCAGAATTAGTATTTTGAAAAACCAAAGAAGCTGTCCTCCACAACCAATAAGAACAAATCATTATCCCACAGGTGGCTTTGTGGTTTAATGTGCCAGACTGCAAAGCCATTTAAACAAGATCGATGGTTCAAGCTCACCAGCTGCTCCTCTGAAACCTTATATAGGGTTACAGTGGGCCTGAACCGACCTGACGGCACTTAACAACATCAACAACTGGGCTTGGAGATGCATTTGCTGTAGTTTACCTTTTGCAAAAGGTAAGTGTTTCTTTCTGATCCCTTGAATTAAATGACACAATAATTACCTAAGCTCTTGGAACAAGGTTTATGGCAAGATTAGTGATAATGTTATGTTTTTCCCTGGTTCCTCTTGTTGGTGGTGGTGGGGGGAGTCTAAAGAATTACTCCCATTGAGTTGCTGCGGGGGAGGGGGGGGGGGGGTGGTGGTGGGGGGAGTCTAAAGAATTACTCCCATTGAGTTGCTGCTACTCAGTCACACGTGAACAATACGCATTTACTTAGAATCTCTTTATTGCAAAGCAAAAGTACGTTTCAGAGAGAGAAGCGGGTCTGTCTCTGTGAGTGGAGTAGACATGGTAGTAGTAGGGAACGTAGATTAGATGAAGTCAAAGGGAAAGTGCACTTCAAAGGGAGAAGTAGGTCGGTATCCGGAGAGGAGAAGAACACCTTTTGGGGTTGGGGTGCATTGGCTTATAAAGATACAGAGTCCGTTTCTCGAGGGGTGAGCTCATGTTGTTAGGTGCCATCGAGTCGGCACCAACTCATAGCGACCCTATGCACAATAGGATGAAACACTGCCCGATCCTCGGCCAACCTCACTGTTGTTGCCACGCTTGAGTCCATCGATGCTGCCACCTGGCCAATCCATCTCATTGGGGAGTCTTGCTCTTTTTCTCTGACCTTTCACCCTACCAAACATGATATCCTTCTCCAGCGACTGGTCCCTCCTGACATTATGAGGGGTGAGCTAATTCATATTAATTAGGAGGAGTGGTCTGATGAATATTCATGTTTTGTTTTGAGGTTTTTGTTTTGTTTTGTTTTGTTTTTTTAGTAGAGGGGTGCA
>NW_006408651.1:7546341-7547424 GCF_000296735.1 Chrysochloris asiatica
TTCTAATCCCTGATAAAATAACTTTAAGACAAAAACCAGCATAAGAGATAAAGAAGGATACTATCTCATGATCAAAGGGTCACTTGAGCAAGATGACATAACTGTAATAAATATCTATGCTCCCAATGAAAAAGCACCAAGATATAGGAAGCAAACGTTACTAGAAATGAAGAAAGAAATAGATAAATATGCAATTAGAGTGGGAGATTTTAATATGCCACTTTTGAAAAAGACAGAAAAACCAGAAAGAAATTTGACAAAGTTACAGAGGAACTAAACAACACAATCAACCAATTTGACCCATAGATGTGTACAGAGCATTCAACTCAACAACTGCACAATATACTTTCTTCTCCAGTGTACATGGGACATTCTCCAGAATTAACCATGTATTAGGTCACAAAGCAAGCCTCCATATATTTATAAGCATCAAAATACTACAGAGCATCTTTTTAGACCACAATGCTATAAAACTAGAAATCAACAAAAAGAAGATTAAGGAAATAAAGTACAATACATGGAAACTGAACAACACCCTGCTGAAAAGTGACTGGGTAAAAGAAGAAATTAAACATGAATTCATAAAGTTCCTAGAAACAAATGAGAATGAAAAATCTTTGGGACACAGCGAAAGCAGTGCTGAGAGGACAATTTATTGCAATAAATGCACACATCCAAAAAGAAGAACCAAAATTAACATATTAACACAGCATCTCCAAAATTAGAAACTGACCAACAGAAGGAACCTACAGTCACCAAAAGGAAAGAAGTACTAAAGATAAGAGCAGAAATAAATGAGATGGAAAACAAAAACTATAGAAAGAATCAACATGACAAGAAGCTGGTTCTTTGAAAGGATTAATAAAACTGACAAACCATTGGGAAACCTAACCAAAGGAAAGAGGGAGAAGACACGAATAACTTGCATTAGAAACCACATGGGCCATGTCACAACGGAACCAAATAAAATCAAAAGATTAATAACGTAATATGAAGACTTGTACTCAAACAAATTCGAAAACTTGAAAGAGATGGATGCATTTTTAGAAAAACACGACCTATCAAAACTTATACAGAGTGAAG
>NW_006408651.1:7547524-7550765 GCF_000296735.1 Chrysochloris asiatica
GCGGTTCAAGCTCACCAGCTGCTCCTCAGAAACCATTTACAGGGTTGCTATGAGTCGGAAGCAACTCGAAGGTACTTAACAACAACAACAACCACTTCTTTAATAAAATCCTTGCTAAAGAAGTAGTAGCAAGGATTTTATTAATAATGTTGTTGTTCTTGTTGTTAAGCACCATCGAGTTGGTTTCAACTCATAACAACCCTGTATAGGGTTTCTGAGGAGCGGCTGGTAGTTTTGAACTACTGACCTTGATGTTCAAACTGACCTTGCCTCGAGTGCTTATCCTATAGTGCTGCAATACTACCAATTAATATCTGATTTGGTACATGTGCTACACTTAAAATATCTCCCGAGATAGAATAATTTGGGTGGTGTTGGATAATTGGGGTCATTTCCAACATTGCTTCCTCCTACTGTAACGGGAAATTTTGAGATCTTTGTTTTCCTCAGAGTCAAAATGTCTGGACTGGACTCATTTTAATTCACCAGGGGAGTCCTGGTGTAGCACTGTGGGTTAATGCACTGGACTGCAAGGTCAGTTTGAACTGCAAGGCTGGTGGTTCAAGCTTATCAGCTGCTCCTCGGAAACCCTATACAGAGGTTTAGTATATGAGTAAGAACTAATTTGATGGCACTTGACAACAATAACAACAACTATAGCAGGAGCTCTGGTAGCATAGTGGTTACGAATCGGGCTGTGAACTGCAAGGTCAGCAGTTCGAAACTACCAGCTGCTCTGTGGGAGAAAGATGAGGCATTCTGCTCCCGTAAAGATTTACAGCCTCAGAAACCCTGTGCAGGGTCGCTATGGGTTGGACCCGACTCGACAGCACTTAACAACAATAACATAGCAGGTGTGTTGCTGTGGATCAGCATTGGACTGGAAATTACAAACCCACCAACTGCTCTTTGGAAACTCTATACAGGGTGGCTATGAGTTGGAACTGACTCAATGGCACTCAACAACAACTATAACAGGTGTGGTGCTATGGATCAGCACTGGACTGTGAACTACAAGGTCGCAGTTCAAACCTAGCTGATGGTCCTTAGAAAACCTATCAAGGGAGGCTGTGAGTCGGAACCGACTCAACAGCACTTAACAACAACAACACTGTAACAGGTGGTTAAAACTCATGAAATTATGATGATTGGCATGGGTAGAAAATGTACTGCCCCCTCATTATATTAAATTGTACTAAAATCTGTGAATATTCTTTCTCATACAATGCATATAATTGGATCTTGAAATACATTGTCTTTAAATATAGCATTATTATTATTTTGTCATTTCTTTATGTGGATCATGGTGAAAGTCTCATCTGCATGGAATGGAACCACCAAGAGAGTGGTTGCCAAGAATTTCACTTCCGCAGTGACCTGTGACCTCGATCCACCCTGCCTCCAACTCCCACTGTCCTCTTTGCCAATAGAAGAAAAACAATGGTGGCATGTGAGAGAATCTGCAAACCTTGAGCTGAAAGCCTGAGACACAGCTTTGCTACTAAGGAGGTGATTGGGAGATTCACTTACAATTTTGAGGTCTTTGTTTTCCTCAGAGTCAAACTGTCTGGATTGGACTCATTTTAATTCATAAGAGTTTTGTTAAACACCCATTATATGCTAGGTGCTCACCACAGAGCTGGAACCCTGATGTGGCTCTGGGGGTTAATGTGCTGGACTACACGGTCCATTTGAACCTCAGGGTCTGCAGTTCAAACTAACCAGTCGCTCCTTGGAAATCCCATACAGGGTCACTTTGAGTCAGAACCAACTCAAAGGCACTTAACAACAACCACCACAGAGCTATCAAATTGGTTCATCAAGATGACTAATGTTCCCATAGGATGTTCCATGCAGAATTGATTATCTGAGGATCTAGAGTATTTCCCTCTTCAGTTTGGGCTGGTGGTCCTGCTCACTACTTGACTTTGTTGTCAGACCAGTGGTTTCTCTGTGACTGGTCTAATAGTTTGAGATTCAAAAGCAGAAACATTATTGGATTTTAACTTTAGATAAACAAAGTTCATTGGAACTGGATAGTATTTCATTTTTATGGAAAGCTATTACTTGAAAATCTTGATGTCAGTCCTGTCCACCCAGCCATTTTGACTGATAAATTTTAGCAACCAGGATTTTAGGAAAAGATTTTAAGATGTTATTTTTCTAATACTTCAAACCCTTTATAAAACAGGAAGAATTCTGCCTCATTTGAGCATTAAAGGGAAAAAAAAACTCAACAAAACAAAGCAAAGACCTTGTAAAGCTAAATAAGATGCATCCTGTAAAGTTAGTAAGCTATGTGGAATAAGGGGAAGATTGTACAAAGTGGAAACAGTGAAATGGACACAGTTGAGAAAACTCAAGTGTGTGAAATTATGTTTTCGTGTGGCACTGTGGGATAAAGGAAGGTCTGTTTGAACCGTAAGGTCGATGGTTCAAACTTACCAGCCAACTCAAGGATACTTGACAACAACAACAATTATTAGGCAAAATATTATCTAATTGTTCCCTATGATCAATTATTTGATGATACAAATAATTCCCTTTTAATGTATTTTCTCACAGTAGAAATATGAGGCTTTCTACTCCCACAAAGATTTAGTCTCAGGAACCCCATATCAGATGACTATGAATCAGAACCAGCTCAAAGGCACTTAACAATAACTGCAACAATGTATTTACTAGAAGCCCATTGGCTCTGGAGGATAAGCACTGGACTGTGAGGCACAAGGTCAGCAAGTCAAGCTCACCAGCAGCTTGATGGGAAAAAGATGAGATTTTCTGCTCCTGCAAAGGTTTATAGCCTCAGAAACCCTATTCAGGGTCACTGTGAGTCGGAACCTACTCTTCGTACAGCACTTAACAACAACAACAATAATGTATTTACTGGAAACCCTGGATGGGAAAAATAGTTAGCATGCTCAGCTGTTATCCAAGAGGTTGGAGGTATAAGTCTAACAAGAAGTGCCTAAGAAGAAAGGCCTGGTGATCTACTTCTTAAAAATCAGCCACTGAAAACTTACTCTGACACAAATAGGGTTGCCATGAATTTTTGAAATGTGTTTACTATGTGAGTTCAGATTTTTTAAATGTTTTATTGTGAATTATGTGATAGTTTACATGGGAGAACATTAGTTTTACATTCATTCTACCATATATCGTTTCATTGCAATGGTTACAATCTGCTCCATGCATCATCAACCAACCAAAGGGTGTATATACTCTTCAAGTGTGTCCCCAC
>NW_006408651.1:7551125-7552743 GCF_000296735.1 Chrysochloris asiatica
GTCTAAAGTCCCCAACTGCTCCATCTCTCCACATCATCTTCTCTGCCTCCATCTCAGGCATCACTGCTTCTTTGGGTAAGGTCCTGAACTCCACTCTTTTCCCTTGATGGTCCCAGGGACAGCCGTTACTAGGCTGAAAAGTTAATCACTCCCCTCCTTGCTACAAAACATCTACCTTTACATTTTCAACCCTCACAAGCAGTCCTGATAACAATTATTCTCTATTGTATCACAAGAGACCCATCTGCATTTCATTTCATCAGCCCCATCTGGACAGATTGGATACTACTCAGTGGAGATTCTACCTTTCTCCATGCCCTCTGAATCTAGGTTCCCTCTTGAAAGTTTGTAAGCCAGCCACTTCCTGCCTTTGTAGCACTCCCATTTTGCATAGCCAATGTCCAGGTTGCCCAGTCCTGTCTACTCTCTGTATGGAGGGGGTCAGAATGATCCTTGCTGTAAGGATTTATTCCCTCTTTTGAGCTACCACACCCATAGGTGTAGGTCAAGTTCATCAAATTATATCAGATTACTCTTCTTTCTTCTTCTAGTTGAACTCTGATCATCCAGTCATTGAAGCCAGGTCAAGTGGGTATTATCTGCAAGTGTGGGTGTTCTTGTGCAGATGCCCTCTCTTATCCGTTGGATGCTTCACCCTCTGCTCTAGTCCTCTGTGGCTATGTCACTGACTCTGGGCCCAACAGTCCCCAGGTCTTGCCACACTGCTAGCCAATCAGGTCTTCACCCGGGTTCACAGAAGTCTATTGAACATTGTAGAGCTTAGCTTGCCACATCATTGCTGTTTTCCCCTCACTTCCCCTTATCGGTGACGAGCGTGGTCACCAATCAGAGCGTGTATTCCCATTGAGTCTTAGTCTTGGGAGGGGGTTTGCTCTGAGGGGACCAACCACTTGCCTTGATGTTTCCTGGGCAAGCAACTTGTTTGTTCTTGTAGTAACAGTCAGTCTGCCTCTATTGTTTTGTATTTTTCCTGTAGGTCTTTCTTTCAAGAAGTATTTTCTGTTCTTTTAGCCTCTCCAGGCTGGACTGCTCGTTCTTTCAAATGGAAATTTCCCATCTCTGAAGATCTGGATGTGGTTCAGGCTTCCACCTATAGTCTTATGTATTGCAGAGGCTGCACAGGAAGCCTCCTTCACTGGGCACATTATAGCCCCATTTTAGGTATTCCAATCACTTATAGGCAGAAGATGGATTTACAAGCTTTCTATGGTGATGTTTCTGGCTATTCCTTTCTCTCCCCTTCCAGTGTCTATTTTATAATATAATGCAAGGAAAACCAAGATTCAAAAGACAGCCAAGCATCTTGACATTATTCCCTCCTTTTCCCCATTCCAACCATGTCTCAATCTCTGTATCCCAGAGCCCTGTTGTTCCAAGGTTGTGCATACATACTTATTTACCTCTGTCCCACTTAGCCCATTCAGACCTGCTTAATTGTTCTCCCATCTGCTTTGTTCTTTGATCCCCCTCTCCCTTCTTATATATTGCCCCCCTCCCCAGCACCCAAACTATCCTGTGTCTATTCCCTGCCCGGTGCTCCCCCTTCCCCTCCCTCCCCTCACCCCACCCCCACATCCCAGCAACCAGCAAAGAATCC
>NW_006408651.1:7564981-7569297 GCF_000296735.1 Chrysochloris asiatica
TGACTTGTTTGCCTTTGTATGTAACACTTCTGTTTTCCCTGGCTGCTTTCAGAAGTGTCTCCTTAACTGTAATTTTGGAGAGCTTGACAATGATATGTTTTGGTGATTTTCTTTTGAGTTCTATCCTTCCTGGAGTTCGTTGAGCTTCTTGAATGTTTATCTTTTCATTTTCCAGGATGTTAGAGAAGTTTTCTTCCAGCAGTCCTTCAACTATTTCTTCTGTGGACTTGTGTGAGTCTTCTTGTTCTGGAATGCTGGTAATTCTTAAGTTATTCATCTTCATGTTGTCCAACATGAATCTTAGACCTTCTTCAGATTTTTTTATCCTTTATTGTGTTTGTTCTTCTATCTTAGTGGTATTGAGAGATTTGTCTTCCAGATCACTGGTTCTGTCTTCTATCTCGTCTATTCTACTCCTTTGCACTTTCAGAGTATTGTCTATTTCTGATATTGTGTTATTGATCGTTTGGACCTCTTCTGTAGGTTTTGGATTATTTCCAATTCTGTATCTATATTATTTGATGGTTCCTGTAGTGCTTTCCTGACTTCTTCCTTATTTTTCTCAACTCCATTTTAATGTCTTTAAAACATTTTATAATACTTTTTCTGAATTCCTTCTCAGGCATTTCCAAGGCCTGCCCTCTTCCAGAATGGATTCCAGGTCTACCTCTAGGTCATTTGTCTCAGACATTTTATCTTGTTTCTCGACATGTACTGATATGATCATCTGCTTTTGCTTCTTGGACATGTTTAGTGTTTATCTGTGGACTTAACACTTAATTGAGTGTATGTTTTGGTATTTTTAATGCTTTCTGATTGTTTTCAGGGAGATGTTTCAGGATGTGGGCTTCCCTTCTCACTCTTCTTATTGTTTATTTCAGAGTAACTTTCACAGGTGTTGTCTGTTTCTCTGGTATATGACAATTGGTACTGGTTCTTGCCTGTGTTTTGGTGTTTTATAGAGTGTGATTGTTGCTTGGCTATATGGCAGCAGTTGCTGATTCTTATTGTGTGTAATTTGTGGAGACAAAGAGTCCTCCAAAGGTCGAAGGAAGAGCATATAATTGCAGAACAGCACCAGCAAAAAAAAGACAGGAGAAAAACAAGCGAACAAACAAACAAAAAACAGCAACAACAAAAACTAGACTGAAGACTACAGTCTATAATCACAGAAAAGGGAGTGGAAGGAGAGAAGAAAAAGAAAAAAAAATCTGTAGCCTAAAATGAGTATGACTTTAATGTCCTCTCTTCAGCTTCTTGCTTTCAAAGCTGCCTGACAGATTTCAGGATGCCAGTGTTGGTTGTTATGCTATACCTCAGGTTTCAATTTAATTTTCGGCCTGTTTTGCTTTTAAACTATCTTTCCCTCTCTACAGCCCTGTCCTGCCCTTTCCCATTAAAAAAAAAATAGAACAAAACAAAAGACAAACAAGCAAAAAACCTTCAGGGCCTGCTCTTGGGCTGAGTATTTGTGCGCATGCGTGGCAAAAGTACCCACCAGTGGTGAGGGTGGGAAGTGTCTGCTCCCTCAGGCTCCCCCTCTAGTCACCTGAATGGAGGTGGGCAAACAGTGGGTATGCCAATGACCAGATACCACAAAAGGAAAAAAAGAACATCAGAACAAAGCAAAACTGACAAAGTGCATTGTCCACCCTTGCTCCAAGGTTCCCATGGCGTTTTTCCATGGTGTTTCTGCTTCCCCGTTTGGTCTCACCCAATATGTCGGCTCCAGGCCTCCAAGCTCAGCCTGACAGATTCAAAAGTATGCGATTTTTTACTTCAGCTTCAAGTTCCACAATCTATAAGCCTTCAAACCTTCAAAATATTCCTATCTCTGTGGTTCCGAGTTTTGGAGCTCTGCCCTGTATCTGCTTTGCCTGGTATTCTGTGTTATTGCTGATGGTAAACTTCATTGCACCTCCACCCTAGCTGCCATCAAGCCCTGCCTCCATAAGTTCTGATTTTTATAAGTAATGTTTTATTAAATGAGTACAGATCATTAAGGAAATGCTTGTAGCTAAAAGAAATTTACAGTATATACAAAATTACTCCTTTCGACCTAGGAGCTACTGGTTTAAAATAGCATGTATCAGTATAGGCAACAACAACCAAAGCTAAAGGAGACTGATAAGCCATTTATTTTTATTTTCAATGCTGGGATGTTTAGGATTAAACTAAAGTGAAGACAATAATAAAAGATCATATTTAAATTTTTGCGACACATCTTAAAGCTGAAAAGAAAGTATAGGGAATAATGAAATTCTCTTTTTTTTCTTTTATTATTCATTTAAGACTTTAAAAGTCTTTATTCTTTTAAGACTTTAAGTGCTTGTAAAAAAAGAGAGAAAGACTTGCATTTTGACTGTTGGTAATCTTTTCAGCAGACATGGAAAGAGGAAACTTTTATACCTTTGTATTTTTAGTTCCTAACAAAGGACGACTGTGCGTGACCAGAGAGAACGTTAACCCCCATCTGCGCTCAAAAACTACCTGTGATCCCATTGTGTCAACTATACCAGTAGTGAGCACCAATCCATTCAGTTAATTTTCTGAGGTTTCCCAGATATGTGGGCCTCTTGCCCCCAGAACCAAAACATCTTTAATGCTTGTTTAAATTCTCCATTTGTTTTCCAAGTTTGACATTGAGTCAGAATAATAATAATAGCCATGCAGTACTTCCTGTATGTTGTTGTTGTTAAGTGCTGCCAGGATGGTCTGACTCATAGTGACCCTGTTTAGGGTTTCCGAGGAATGACTGTTAAGTTTGAACTGATAACCTTGCGGTTTGCCATACCAAGTCTATGTGTTGTTAAGTGCCATTGAGTTAGTTCCAACTCATAGCAATCCTGTATAGGGTTTCTAAGGCTTTAAATCTTTGCAGAAACAGAAAGCCTCATCTTTTTCCCGAAGTCCATGTGTTGTAGGAGTTGACGTTGTTAAAGTGCTGTGGAGTCAGTTCCAACTCATAGTGACCTTGTGTAAGGTTTCCAAGGAGCAGCTGCTGGGTTTGAACTGCTGACCTTGTGTTTTGAAGCCCAGTGCTGATCCTACAGTGCCACACCAGGAGTCTATGTGTTGCAGGGGTTGTTGTTACGTACCGTGGAGTCAGTTCCGACTCAGAGCGACCTTGTACAGGGTTTCCAAGACTGTGAATCTTTACAGGAGCAGAAAGCCTCATTGTTCTCCTGCGGAGCCGCTGGTAGTTTTGAACTGTTGACCATGAGATTAGCAGCCCGATTCGTACCAGAGCTCCTTGTTGCAGGGGTAGGGAACCTTTTTTCTGCCAAAATTTATAGCATCATTTGAGAGTCAAACAAAATTATCAATTTAAAAATTAGACAGCTATATTTGGTCAAACATGATGTGGTGCTATTGAACCGCAAGGTCTGTGGTTCAAACTCACCAGCCATTCCTTGGAAACCTTGTACAAGCTCGCTATACAGGCTTGCAATGAGTTGGAGCTGACTCAAAAGCACTTAACAGCAACAACAACAATGTGATAGCTAGAACTGCTGTTGCCTGGGCAGGGCCAGACCAAAAGATTTTGAGGGTTAATGCGCTAGACTGCAAAGTCAGTTTGAACTGCGACGTTGGCAGTTCAAGCTCACCAGTCACTCCTTGGAAACCCTATACAGGATCGCTGTGGATTAGAACCGGCTCAATGGCACTTAACAACATAAGGCCCAAAGG
Source organism: Chrysochloris asiatica (assembly GCF_000296735.1). Lineage (NCBI taxonomy): Eukaryota > Metazoa > Chordata > Mammalia > Afrosoricida > Chrysochloridae > Chrysochloris > Chrysochloris asiatica. The sequence continues at coordinate 7,568,672 of NW_006408651.1, forward strand.
TGGGACATTCCCTACCCCTGGTGGTGGTTATGTGCAGTGGAGTCAGTTCTGACTCATAGCAACCCTGTAGGGTTTCTGAGGCTGTAAATCTTTACAGAAACAGAAAGCCTCATCTTTCTCCCACAGAACCTGTGGTAGTTTGGGATTGCTGACCCTGAGATTAGCAGGCTAACTCCTAACCACTATACAACCAGAGCTCCTTTCCGCCACCCATAATGAGGCTAATTACATTGTTTACCTTCATTAGTCTGGTTAACCCTCAGAGCAATTGAGGGAGTCCTTACAGATGAATGTGCTGGCTGAGGCTCCGGAGCTCTAAGGGCAGTGCTGAGGTGAGACCCTCCACTGTCTGACTAAAGTCCCTGGCTACTAACTGGAGTCCTGGGGTGGCGCTGTGAGTTAATGCGCCAGACTGCAAAGCCGTTTGAACTGCAAGGTTGGCAGTTCAAGCTTACCAGCTGCTCCTCGGGAGACTCTATACAGAGTCGTTATGGGTCGGAATTGACTCAACGGCACTTAACAACAACTAACTGTATTCTGTTTTGTCTGAACAACTACAGAGGGTTAGGTCAACAGACAGTACATACCCAATTGTAGCTATGCTACTAACTGAAGGAGACTATACC
>NW_006408651.1:7569842-7591265 GCF_000296735.1 Chrysochloris asiatica
GACCCTGTACAGGGTTTCCAAGGCTGTAAATCTTTACGGGAGCAGAAAGCCTCATCTTTCTCCCGCGGAACAGCTGGTAGTTTTGAACTGCTGACGGTGAGATTAGCAGCCCGATTCGTAATCACTACACTACCAGAGCTCCTTAGGAACATACAGCAACAAATTAAATAAAATGTTGAAAATAAGATTGGTGGTGGTTATGTGCCCCAGAGTTGGTTCCCACTCAAAGACTCTGAACAGGGTTACTGAGGCTGTAACTCTTTACGGGAGAAGAAAGCCTTACCTTTCTCCTGCAGAATGACTGGTAGTTTCAAACTGCTGACCTTGAGGTTAGCAGCCCAACTCATAACTACTATGCTACCAGAGCACAAAAATCAATCTAAGAAGAGTAAGACTTGATTACTGGGTCAAAGATTAATAGTCCAGCTCTCATTCTTAGTTTACTATATATATAACCTTGCGCAAGCATCAGTTTTCACATCTGTAAGACAAATAATAACAAAACCTCATTCATCCTACTTTGCCAAAAGATGAAGTAAAACGGTTTATGTAAAGTTCTCAATGCAGTGCCTGGCTCAGAGGATGGTCTCAAAACATATTATTTACTGTGATTATAAATATTTGTCATAATAAGCTAGTAAGTGGCAAAGTTGGAGTTCAGAAGTAAATCTAAAGTTGATTCTTGTCATTGGTAGAACAGAAAAACCTCATACAACTTTCCCCTTGTCTTGTTTGCAGCCTCTCTTCAGATTCAGACAGCAAGTTTCACTTCCTCTGTTACTACTGCCCCCTGCTGGCTGGGGAGAGAAATAGGAGATGATGGAAGCGACGTTCAATTTTCCTTCCAATCTCCTCCCTTCCCTGACTCCTCTCTGCCAGGTCTTAGATTTCTTTAAATGTTGAAGTTGGATAACCCTAGCCTCTTATAAAAGGATGTGAGGTATGCATATGACCATTGCCTCTTTAGTACTATAAAATTTTACAGTTATGTAGAAACTCAATGTTAAAAATGTAAAACAAACCAAAAAAGAAACCCCCAATGAAATAGCTCTGGATAAATAATTAGTTATGCCCAGAGACACATTGTGGGGGCAGTGTATTCTTTGACTGTTCAACATAGACAGATGGTTTACGCATCTTCGGCATTCAGAGCGTTCTGAGGAGCATTGTATAATCTCAGTGCAGTCACCAAATGAAATAAGAAATTCCTCGTCTGGCAGTTGAGCTTGCATATCGAGTTCATAAACTTTAATACTTCTCTCAAGTCCAAAATCAGGGACAACCTGCTCCAAGTCAGTTTCCCATTTGCACTTAATTAGGGAGTGCGTTTTAGAGGTCAGTGAAAACCATTGGAGTAAGTTTTCATAATAACTTTCCTCACAATAAAATTATTTGGGAGGCAGCTATCCAATTCTCTGGAATGAGGGCAAGAAAAGTGGGGAAACAGAGTGAAGTTATTGGATACCTTATCTGGAACTGCCCAAAAAGTTGTCTGGGATCCAAAGAACACACAGTACCTTCTGGATCAGAGGACAGGAGCCAACTGCTTTTATATGCTCAACAATTTCTATAATTGTACAACTTTGCTTCATTCCTAACAACTAAATGAAGTAGCTTTAAGAATTCTAAATACTAGAGAACAAAACCCTTCTCGGAGTTGTAATCACATGTCGCACTTACAGAAATAGAACCATTCTGCTTAGAATAGAAGTATTCTAGCTATGAACAATGTGTAGTAGTTGATAGTTAGGTATTCAGATTCCCACTTAATAGCTCTTTTGCTATTAGGTTTCTCAAAGTAAGGAGACCTTACATATTGCATCTCAGAAATATATGACATCATTGTAGCTATAGAAAGTATATTACACTTGGTGTGGCACTGCGGGTTAATGCACTGAACCATAAGGTCAGTTTGAACCACAATTTCGGTGGTTCAAACCCATCAGCCACTCCTTGGAAACTTTATACACTATGAGTTGGAATTGACTTGATGACACTTAACAATAACAACAACAACAAAAAAAAATTCTAGTGAAAACAGAGGTGAACTCTAAATTATGCAACCAAGCTTCTAAGCAGAAAATTAAATCAGAGAAAAATAACTTTCCTTAAAAGATTAGGGAGTCAAATTTGGATTTGGAGTTGTTTATTTTTCTTTCTTCTTACAAAATAATTATTTAGTTACTTCTAAATTCCATTTAAGGAGCTCTGGTAGTGTAGTGGTTATGAATTGGGCTGCAAACCACAAGGTCAGCAGTTCAAAACTACCAGCAGTTTCATGGGAGAAAGATGAGGTTTTCTGCTCCCGTAAAGATTTACAGCCTCAGAAACCCTGTATGTCACTATGAATCGGAACCGACTCCATGGCACATAACCACCACCACCACCACCACCACCAAATTCCATTTGATTTTTAACAACCCCATTAATCCAAGAGGATGTGGCCAAGATCTACATTTTCCTAATTGTAGTTGCTAAGTTTTTATTGTACAGTGGAATCTATGTTTGCAAAATGTTGAAAACATCTTCAACATTGTATAGAGAACATACTTCACTTTTTTGGTTTTTTTCCTCACACACACACACACACACACACACACACACACATATGCACACACGCAAACCTTGGAGTAGGATCAGTAACATTTATACTGTGTTTGTTCAGTGATAAATTGTTCTGAGATGAAGTTTTGAAGTTTCTAAACCAAATTTCCCTCAAAGGCAGTTCATGTGTCAACTTGCTGCATTCGTGAAATGACTGAAGTATAACCAGAACTAGTGTACCATGACCAATGTATCAGAATGAATGCACTATTTCTCCTTAGGATCTTAATTTGATAGTGCTGATAACAGGGAATTTGTCATACTTTGTTTCCAATATTTGGCAGATCGTTCAGATTGTGGCTTTTACAAGTTACCTGCATATAAATCACTTTGAATCGAGTTCCACCGCTATTTTTCTGCATCAACAGAAGTAACTTGATTATACTCATACATACTAATTTTATGAATCCTGTATATTTCAGAGTGCTCTCTGGGTTAGGATCATGTGATGGGCAGCCTTTAAGATTCCCTCTATGATTCCTGCCTCCTGGTAGTTCTTTTCCCTCTATGATTCCTGCCTCCTTGACTGTATGCTGAATTTACTCACACACTTAATAGATAGACTATGGCAGAGAGATGGGATGTCCTTGCTAAGACTAGGTTTATGAAAAGGCCGTGGTTTCTTTACAGGCACCTCTCTTTCCTGGAACTCTCGTGCTGTGTGGGAAGTGTACCTCAACATTGTCTCTAGCCCTAAGGCAAGGCTCATGTAACAAAGGACTAATTAATCTGGTCAACAGCCAATGAGGACCTGAGGCCTGTAAACAGCCACATGAGTAGATAGTCTTCTAGTAAAACTTTCAGATAACTGCAGCCCCACCTGACACCTGAATGTTGTTGTTGTTAAGTGCCAGCGAGTCGGTTCTAACCTAGAGTGACCCTTTAGAGGAGCAGCTGGTGAGCTTGAACCGCCAACCTTGCAGTTCAAATGGCTTTGCAGTCTGGCGCATTAACCCACAGTGCCACACCAGGACTCTGACACCTGAATATTACAGCTTTATGAGACTTTGAGCCAGAGACACCTAAGCATTGCCAAGATTTTGATCCACAGAAATTGTGAGATAGTGAATATTTGCTCTTTTAAACTGCTAAGTTTGAGGATATTTGTTTCATAGCAATAGATAGCTGATATATTGTTGTTGTTGTTAAGTGCTATGGAGTCAGTTCCAACTCATAGTGACCCTGCACAGGGTTTCCAAGGCTGCACATCTATATGGGAGCAGAAAGCCTTATCTTTCTCCTGTGGAACAGCTGGTAGTTTTGAACTGCCAACCTTGAGGTTAGCAGCCCAATTCGTAACCACTATGCTAGGTAGCTAATACATACAGTTACATTTATTGCCTTGTTACATGCTATCCAGTCAGTTCTGACTCATACTGATTCTATATGACAAAGTAAAACTTCCCTATAGGGTTTTCTAGGATGCAGTCTTTATGGGAGCAAATGGCCAGGCCTTTCCTTCTTCTTAGCAGCTGGCAGGTTTGAACTACCAACCTTTTGGTTAGCAGCAGAGTGCACCACTAGGATTCCTTATTGCTGCCTTTGTTGTTGTTGTTAAGTGCCACTGAGTCGGTTCTAACAACTACCCTGTATATGGTTTCTGAGGAGCAGCTGGTGGGTTTGAACTGCCAACTTTGCATTTAGCAGTCCAGTGCTCATCCTACAGCATCTGTTGATGGTTGTGCACCTACTCCTAAAAACAGATCACATTATTTGGCAGGCATTATAAACGAGACCTCCAGAAAATAGAAGGAGGAAGGGTATAGTAACTAAGTTTCTTTGGCTCCAGATTTAATAAATACATACCCATGCGTGATGATAACGTACCATTTCACAGGAGATTTGGGTCATCTTCAAATTCATATAATGGAAGGGTAAACAACTGAACAGTAAATAGAAAGAAAACTAAACTATATATGCAAGTTTTAAAATGATTGATTTCTAATGATTTTCCTGAATTATTTTACCTGAGTGTTTGTAAAATTCAGTTTATATAAAGTAAAACACTTTAATTACATGTGAACTCAGGGAGAAGTGAAATGAGACTTTGGGTTTTGTCTCTTCAGTCCTCTAAATGAACATAAAACTACTATGTCAAAGTGCTGATAGTTTAGACATAGTTTGCTATGAAATAAACTAACTCAGAGAGTTCCATCTAAGGCAATTTTTTTTTTTTTTAAAGAAATTTAACAATAAATGTCTTAGGGTCAGGAGGATGCAGTTGACCAGAACTGAGGGCCCAGAAAGACTATAGCAGTCACACTGAAACAATATTGTTTGTCCTCCCCTTCATTTCCTCAGAGGTACACAATACTTTTTCCCTCCACACCCTGCTGCTCTCTTTCTAAAATTGTTTTGAACATTTGGGGGCCTTCTATATTAAGACTGAAGGAAACTAGAGCCTCTATTTGTTCTTTCTTTGAGCACTTTTCCTGACTGTGCTAGACCAAGGGAATGTGGGGGGACATTCATTTTCATGAGACTATGGCCTTGCCTTTCCCAGACTCCTCTCTCACACAAGCTCTTTGCCTCCTTTCCACCTACACCCTCTCCTCCATGTTTGCACACTGTCTTTGACATCCTTCAGCATTTATTAACTTTTCTTTATTAACCTTACATGATTTACCAAGAAGCAAATTGGACTGCAAAGAAGAAAAGGAAAAAGAAAAGCAACAGTAGTCCATTTAGGAATTTCTCACCAGCTGTGAGACAGTTTCAGTCAACCAAGAGCATATTGAGTGGTAGAATCTTCTTGCCTTGAGTCCTAGAAATGTCTGAAATGCCAAACAGTCTTCTCACAAAGTTATGTTAAGAGATTTAATTAACATTCCTAGTGTGGCACCATAGGATAAGCGCTTGACCTCAAGTTTGGTTTGAACCGAAAGGTCAGTGGTTCAAACTCACCAGCTGCTCCTCGGAAACCCTATACAGGGTCGCTGTGAGTTGGAACAGACTCGATGACACTTAACAACAACAACAACTGTGTGTCACATGTACCAAATTCAAAAGGGAAGAACTGAATCTGACCAGTAGGGTTTTTGAGACTTCAAGTTGCCAAAAACTTATGTTTTGTACCTAAAGGAGAAAGCAAGAGATAAATTTCTCACTTGAGTTTCCTCTTGGATTTGGTTAGTCCTATTCTCTAGTAGCATAGTGGTTACGAATATGGGTGCAAACCGTAAGGTCAGCAGTTCGAAAACTACCAGCTGCTCCGCGGGAGAAAGATGAGACTTTCTGCTCCCGTGAAGATTTACAGCCTCTGAAACCCTGTACAGGGTTGCTATGGATCAGAAAGGCACTTAACAACAACAACATTCTCTTCTCCAGGGTTGCTTTTTACAAATCTATAGGGTGAGCCATCACCTGTGTCCACAACATTCCCCAGGGGACCTTTCAGCTTTCTAGTCTTCTATAAACTGGCTTAACAACCTGCAATATGCAGATGATACAACCTTGTTTGCTGAAAGTGAAGAGGACAAAAAACATTTACTGATGAAGATCAAAGAGCACCGCAGCCTTCGGTATGGATTGCATCTCAATGTCAAGAAAACAAAAATCCTCACCACTGGACCAATAAACAACATTCTTGTCAATGGAGAAATGATTGAAGTTGTCCAGGACTTCATTCTTCTTGGATCAACTATCAACACTCACGGAAGCAGCAGTCAAGAAATCAAATGACATATTACATTAGGCAAATATGCTGCACAAGACCTTTTAAAAATGTTGAAGAGCAGGGATGTCAGCTTGAGGACTAAGGTGTGCCTGACCCAAGTAATGGTATTTTCAATAACCTCATGCATGCCAAAGCTGGATAGTGAATAAGGAAGACCGTAGAAGGATTGATGCTTTTGAGTTATGGTGTTGAAGGAGAATATTGAAAGTGCCATGGGCTGCCAAAAGAACCAATAGATCCGTTTTGGGAGAAGTGCAGTCAGAGTGTTCCTTGGAGGCCAAGATGGCCAAACTTCGTCTCTCATACTTCAGACATATTGTCAGGAGGGACCAGTCGCTGGAGAAGGATATCGTGTTTGGTAAGGTGGAGGGTCAGAGCAAAAGAGGAAGACTCCTAACGAGATGGATTGGCCAAGTGGCAGCATCGATGGAATCAAGCGTGGCAACAGTAGTGAGGTTGGCCCAGGAATGGGCAGTTTCGTTCTGCTGTGCATAAGGTTGTTATGGGTCAGTACTGACTCGATGGCACCTAACAACAACAACATAGACTGGCTTACTTGACTGTTCTCCAAGCCACATTGATATTATTATTTCTTTATTAATTTTTCCAAGGGTTGAAGAGAACCTGGTTTATGAAGCCAAGTCAAAAGTTATTGCTACAAAATTCAAAAAACATTTATTAGACAAAAATACCAAAATGTAAAATTATTGTTTCTCGACATACCCTTCATCTAGTTCTATTCACATACGAAGGCATTGTTTAACCCTTCCCTGGAACTGACTCAACGGCACTTAACAACAACAACCCTTCCCTGAATAATTGTGGCTATTCAATTTACAACACATCAAAACAGCAGTTTGGGAATGTTCAAGGGACTCAAATCGTGTTGTTTTCAGTCTTTGAATTTTGTGAACCAAAAGAAGTCTGAAAGGGCATTGCCAGTGCTGTAGTGTGGACTTGGTGAGTTTCCCAACAAAATCCTCATAGGATAGCTGTTGCATGGTTGCAAATTAATATAATTCATTCTTTGAGGGTACAAAGAATGATGAGATGGAAAATAATTCTTTGGTGCAACTTTCCTGGAATTTTTCTCATCTGTGCAGTTTTCAATTTCCTTAAAACTTCTTCCTAATAAGCCCTAGAATCATCCTGTTACCTTCAAGAAAATCTATTGAGATTATTTTGTTTTTTTGTAATCCCAAAAGAACAGTTGCCACAACCTTCTCAGATGACCTCTTGGCTTTGAATTTACAAGCAGATTCTCTTAGAAGCCGCTGGTTTGATTGGACCTTTTGGAATAAACCCATGCATATACAAACTGGAACCCTGGTAGCAATACTTTTTACTTACACTTGCATTTGCAAGTGTTCTTCTCTGTGTTCGTCTTACCTCCTTCCATGCAAAAGTTACTTCCTGTGCCCACAACATTCCCCAGGGGCATCTTTTGGCTTTCTAGTCTTCTATAGACTGTCTGTAGTACAGTCTCACATTAGAGCTTTATTATGAATTGAAATTAAAGTAGTCCCCAATGGAACTAGAATTTCATCTATCCTTATGCCAAGCACTATTAGCTCCCAGTGTCAACAGAGGATATTTCCTTTTTCAAGGTTTTGCAAAATTTAAAATCACACCTGGATATAAGAAGGAGAGAGTTTGTTCAGTGAAACGAAAATGAGTGGATGGAGAGATTCATTATTCATACTGACCTGCCTCCTTCCTCCCTAGTTGTACCTCCTTCACTGTGTGTAATCTTTTAAGATCTCTCTGTGGAAACAGTAGCAGGTTGGCTAATGACACTGAGCCATGTACATGTTTGGGTCATCAGATTCATAAAGCTCCCTCCGTTCCCTTCTGTAAAACAAAAGGCATGCCACCTCAGAGCACACAATATGATTACCTGATGGATAGTGTGCTCCTAAAAATATTATTAACAGGCTTTGTTTCTGTTGTTAAGTGTCCTTCAGTTAGTTCTGACTCATAGGAACCCTATATAGGATTCCCAAGGAGCAGCTGGTGGGTTTGAACTGTCAACCTAGTGGTTCACAGTCCAGTGCTGATCCTACAGCGCCACAGATGGATCCCTATAAATTCATTCTTGCAGTTCTGTGGTAGAAAACAATTGTTATAAATAAACTATGTCAGAGAGGAAAGTCTATTATTAAGTAATATGTATTTAATACAATCAATGCTATTATGAAATATTACGTGAATTTTGTGCTTCTTCTTTCTAGACCTAATAACTAGCTCTTTGACATTGGCCAAGTCATTTTGGCTCTCTGGGTATTAGCTTCTACATTTATTAAGTATGAGGAGATGAAACACTAATTATAGCCTATTTCTTACAGTTCCTCTTTTCTTTGCTTCTGTGACTCTCATTTTGATGTGGACATTGCTGGTTTGGACAATCAAAATTTACAGATTATGCTCAAAACACAGACACCCAATCAATTAGGACTTTCCCTCCTAAAACCCTTTAATTGGAATGATTCAAAAGAAACCAAGTAGACTATATGAGTTCATTCATCACTTACTGTCCCAACTGACCCCATGGATGTTTTATGAGCAATTAAATAAACTTGGCATCAGCTCAGGTTCAGTCTCCAAATTTTTCCATGTTCACCATTTTCAACCCATGTGAACCTCTAAGCCATAACAAGCTACCTTTAGAGTTTCTAAGTTTCATTGGGGCCCTTTGAATTTTTACTCACTCATTAGCTATATGATTAATTGACAATTAAATGATCAAGGAGAGAGGAGAAGGAGACTCAATGACTTTAATTCATTCACAAGCTGAATAACTCATCCTGAATCATTAGTATTATAGACTAAGTTTTGCTCCCACCCCCCTCTGATAAGTGTTGGAATCCTAACTCCTATACCTGTGGGTACCAGGAGCCCTGGTAGCACGGTGGATATGAGCTGGGCTGCTAATCATAAGGTCAGTAGTTCCAATCTACCAGTCACTCCTCAGGAGAAAGGGGAGGCTTTCTGCTCCCAGAAAGAGTTTCAGCCTCTGAAATCCTATACAGGGTAGCTATGAGTCAGAAGTGACTCACACACATCCACCACCAACCACCATACCTGTGGATGTAGTCCTGTTTGGCAACAAGGTTTTCTTTGTTATGTTAATGTGGCCATATCTTTATAAGGTCTGCATTAGAAAAAAGAGCAGATTAGACACAGCAGCAAGCACAGATGGAACGAAGATAGATGGCAATGAACATCACCCAAGAGTGAAGGAATACTGAGCCTAGCTGCTGTGGCTGCTAGGTGTCACTGAGTCAGTACTGACTCATAGTGACCCTACGCACAACAGAACAAAACACTGCATGGTCCTGGGCCAACCTCACAATTGTTGCCACGCTCAAACCCATTGATGCTGCCACTTGGCCCTTCCATCTCGCTGGGGGTCTTCCTCTTTTTCTCTGTCCTTCCACCTTACCAAACATGATATCCTTCTCCAGTGACTGGTCCCTCCTGACAATATGTCCAAAGTATGAGAGATGAAGTTTGACCATCCTGGCCTCCAAGGAGCACTCTGGATGCACTTCTTCCAACACAGATCTGTTGGTTCTTTTGGCAGCCCGTGGCACTTTCAATATTCTCCTCCAACACCATAACTCAAATGCATCAATTCTTCTACAGTCTTCCTTATTCACTGTTCAGCTTTCACATGCTTATGAGGTTATTGAAAATACCATGGCTTGGGTCAGGTGCACTTTAATCCTCAAGCTGACATATTTGCTCTTCAACACTTTAAAAAGGTCTTGTGCAGCAGATTTGCCTAATGCAATACGTCCTTTGATTTCTTGACTGCTGCTTCCATGAGATCTGATGGTTGATCCAGAAAGAATGAAGTCCTTGACAACTTCAATCATTTCTTCATTGATAAGAATGTTGTTTATTGGTCCATTGGTGAGGATTTTTGTTTTCTTCACATTGAGATATAATCCATACTGAAGACTGTGCTCTTTGATATTCATCAGTAAATATTTTAAGTCCTCTTCACTTTCAGTAAGCAAGGTTGGAACATCTATGTATCACAGGTTGTTAATGAATCTTCCTATAATCCTAATGCCACGTTTTTCTTCATAGAACTCAGCTTCTTGTATTATTTGCTCAGCACACAGGTTGAATAAGTATGGGGCCTAGAGAAGCTGAGAAAAGAAGTATCCCCCAGAGATGATAGAAGAACAGATGTCCCCTATAGCTAGCACACTGAATTCAGCCTCTGAAACTGTGAGAAAATGAATTTCTATTTTTAAAAGCCATCTACTTGTGGTATCTGTTACAATGGCACTAGGAAACTAAGACACTTACTAAGCTCTCCTTCATTCTTGAGTAGTCTATGCACTCATTCCAAACAGGCAGTGCCAGTGATGAGTCTGGACTTCCTTCTTTGGGTAGTTTTCTACCTATGTTGACCCTGAAAGCTCAATGTGATAATATTCTCTCCTTTGTGAAGATGTTGTTGTTGTTGTGTGCCGTGGAGTCTATTCCGACTCATAGCGACCCTGTACAGGGTTTCCGAGGCTGTAAATCTTTACGGGAGCAGAAAGCCTCATCTTTTTCCCGCGGAGCAGCTGGTATTTTCGAACTGCTGACCTTGTGGTTCGCAGCCCAATTCATAACCACTACGCTACCAGAGCTCCTTTGTGAAGATGAATCAGGCTAAAAACCATCTCTAGGAGTAGCCTTCTTAGTCGTACTAATGGTAATGGTGATTTGAATGGAGCCATGTTTCTCCTTGTTCCTTCCCAGCAAGTTGCAAGGTCAGCAGTTGAAGTCTACCCAGAGTCACCTTGGAAGAGAGGCCAGCAATCTATCTTTAAAAGAATCAGCCATTGAAAACCATATAAAGCGTAGCTCTAGATCCCACATGTGATCACCATGAGTTGGAATCTACTCAGCAGCTATTGGTTTGTTTTTATATAAAGATAACTGCTTTTTGTCTCAATTTAATGGCTTTTTAGTACCTTGAACTAATTAAATGAAGTAAATGCAAACTCGTTTTCCACCTGACTAACTGACTTATTGATCATGAGAATGCAATTTTATTAGTGTTCTATAACAAATTACAGGATTTGATCCATATTAACATTTGGTCTTCAGGGTGAATCATACTCCTGAACAAAACTGAATAAAACTCTCCTTGGTTGAGGAAAATTGATTATTTCAGAAATAATCAATCTTCATGAAAAGCAATTATAATCCATGACCTATCCCATATTGAAGGATATTTTACAGACACTTTTTGGTATATTTCTGTCAAAGGAACTGTTTCTCATGCTGAAGGAACTTAAGAGCTTTGCTTTTTTAATTTTTTTAATATCAACCCCTTCAAACAGAAAATGTTTAAAGAAGACTTTTCCTCTGCTTGCTCTCATGTTCACATTTAACTGACTGGTTGAATCCAAAATAGAATTTCATCACTACAGTTCGTGGATACAATCCTAAGAAAATAGAGTTAGTGTGTAAAATTACCTGGGAGGAGACGAGGGTTTCAGAACTTGGCAATAGTCCTGGTTCAGTCTACAAAATTTTCCAAGTTCACCATCCAACCCATAAAGGCCTCTAAGACATGACAAGATACCCTTAGAGCTTCCAAGTTTTATTTGGTCCCTTCAGGTTTCCATAGCATCACATAATAGCTACATGATCTTTAACCACTCTGGCATCAGTTCCTAACTTAGAAAATGAGAATTGTGTCCTACCTACATTTCAGACCCACTATTAAGGTCAAAAATAAAGATGTATGGATTTCTAAAAAGCAAAATTTGTAACACTAAGTAGTGGGTCATGGTAATACCAGTATTTTGATAGAAAACCTTCCTGACTCAGTATCTTAAAGAGGACAAAATATATCGTTTTATGCTCAGGAGTGTGGTATTTCTTGATTTCTTTCTTGAACTACAACACACATATGAGGGGGCTTCAAAAGCTCATAGAAAAATGAAACTAAAAGATAATGGATTTTACCACAAACTGTTTGAAGCCCTCTTGTTTGGTACATTACTTAGCTGCTTGTGGTCCAACAATGCTGACTTCATTGTTGTTATTGTTAAGCACCATGGAGTCAGTTCCGACTCATAGTGGCCTTGTACAGGGTTTCCAAGGCTGTAAATCTTTATGGGAGCAGAAAGCTTCATCTTTCTCCTGAGGAACAGCTGGTAGTTTCGAACCGCTGACCTTGAGGTTAGCAGCCCGATTCGTAACCACTATGCTACCAGAGCTCCTTCATGTTGTTGATATTGTTAAGTGCCATCAAGTTGGTTCTGACCCATAGCGACCCTGCATAGAGTTTCCAAGGAGTGACTGGAGAGCTTGAACCACCGACCTTGCAGTTCAAATGGCTTTGCAGTCTGGCGCATTAACCCACAACGCCACAGCTCCTTCATAGCTGAGGCTAAATAAAGCAAACAGTGGCCTAGATATTGTGTTTGTGTGTGCCTGTGTGCGTGCATTTAAGAAAATGCAGGTGTACCTTTGACCCAACTACTACATGTGTTCATATAATTAAAAAAGGAATAATGACTCATTAACTAAACAGGTCTTAGGGAAAAAAAACAAAAAAAACCTCATTTAATACAATCACAGTGACTTCCTCACTGTTTCCACTTCATTGCTGCTTATGTGAGTAAAAACAACATGCTAAATGGAGACTTTCAGGACCCCCTGAGACCAATTAATACCATGTGACTTCCTCCCTGCCTTCCATGAAAATAACTATATTATAATGGTCTGCGATATTAATATCAGCTTTGGAAAAGGCAGGCAGCAGCTCCATAGGGAAGGAAGTGGCCTGAACAAGAACTGTGGAATGTGCAGCATTTGACAGACTAGAGGCCACATCTTTTTATAAGCTTCATCATTTAGTTAAACAAGGTGGGGGCACCAAATGGGCTAGTGGGTTAATTAGGGTTAAAAGGCCACCAGGGTAGTCGATCTCTGATCTTGAACTCCAAGTAACTGTGGTTATTGGGGGAAGCTTTGGAAATTAAATTTCTCAGAAGTAAAACCATTTCCAAAGCCTTCCTCCTGAATATCTCCAGCTTTCTGCCCGCCACACAGGCAGGATGTATTTTGACAGGCTCTATTTGTGTTGGAGTGTAGATGTTGAGTTGAGGAGCGGCTTGTGCACCACCCAAGTGTATTTTGTAGCTTGATGGGGTTTTCCAGTGAGACTAGGGGCACAACCAAGGGGAATATGAGTCACAACATCGGCAGCCTTCAGTCCAGGGTTCCTTCACATGTGAATCCCAGGTCCATGCCCCATCTAGGCCCCTTGCCAGGCCCAGTTCTTTTGTTATCCTGGATGGATGAAGTGTTCTCCCTCTGGCTGGTCTCATTCTCCCATCTAGTATATGGCAACGGCCACTCAGTTTTCAGCTATGATGTCAGTTTATTGAAGGTTTGGGACCCAGAGCAGCTAAGCAATGTACCAAACAAGAGAGCTTCAGAAAGTTTTGTGGAAAATCTCCATTATCTATTAGTTTAGTTTTTTGATGAGCTTTTTGAAGTCCACTCTTATGTGTGTTGTAGTTCAGGAGAAAGAAATCAAGAAAAACGAAGTTGCCATAATCTCTTAAATCCACACAAAGGTTGTCAACTTTTCCTTGGAGTAGCTATAAAGGAGTACATTGAATTATCCAGGACAAATGGCCCAATGCAATGATCTAGATCCAGTTTCTAGATAGTGGTAATGTGCATGTTTAGAGACATGAATGGAATAGCGTTAGAGAGTTGGTGATGGAGAAACTTAGGGAAGTAGATGGCTAAACTCATAGAATGAGCCCAGAGTGTCCCACCTGTGAGCTCACCGGTTCCCACTGGAGGACAAATGGACGCGAGGGCAAATTGATTTTTTTTCTGGGGAGTCTCTGAGTCTTTCCCTAGTGATTGATCTCATAACACAGATATAGTGTCAGGGATGAAGGTTAGGTATGAAGATCACGGCAAGGACTTTGTCTCATCATACTGATCTGTCTCACTGTGCTTCCACTAATATTCATTGGATGAACTTAGCTTAAAATTTTAAAATATTATGTGGAGTCATTTCTCTACATTACTTTTGTTATATAATCACTGTGGGTTTCTTGTAAGTTATTTTCCAAATTTCTATAAATAAATATCATTTAAGATTATTTTTAATATATAGATGTTGCTAGCTATGTGCCATCAAGTCAGTTCTGACTCATATTGACCCTGTATAGGGTTTTCAAGGAGCTGCTGGTGAGTTTGAACCACC
Source organism: Chrysochloris asiatica (assembly GCF_000296735.1). NCBI lineage: Eukaryota > Metazoa > Chordata > Mammalia > Afrosoricida > Chrysochloridae > Chrysochloris > Chrysochloris asiatica. The sequence goes on from NW_006408651.1 coordinate 7,584,371, forward strand.
AATTTTGTGGTTCAAACAGACCTTGAGGTCAAGTGCTTATTCCACAGCACCAATCTAAAGCTCCTCATCTATATGTATAACTTTTACTATAAGTCCCTTTGTTTAAATTATTTCAAAAGTCTAATATATGGATAATGTCATTCAAATAGACTTTTATAAATTGGGATGCTGTCCTGCAGAAGTCTTTACTCTGAAATAATGGTGAACAAATAGCATACTTCTCCCTGTACTAGAATACACTTTCAGGAACCTTTGGGAAGAAAAATGAAGGGAACCACACACAATTACATTCAATGATTCACTATCAAATTTTTTTCTTTCTGTCCCTGAGCTCTGTTGAGTTAGTGATTTTAGTACCTAACAAAGAATTGATTATACCCAGGGATGTTATAATAATTATACAAAACGAGGAGCTGAAATAGACACTTGAGCATTAAGAAATTCTCATGACACTGTGGAAATAAAAGGAAATTGCTATGTTTGCTGGATTTGTTGATTCTGATATGTAAATAAATAACTAAAGAACAAATGAATGAATGAATGAATAGGGAGGACCATAAATGAGACCCTCCTTGTAATACAGTTTTCAGTGGTAATGATAAATAAAAGACGATTACAAACGTATACAAAAAACACCAACAAGGAACCACATTTCTCAAGAATGAAGATTCAAGGTTAGGTTGTCCTATTGTACACTAGCTGAGGTAGAGAGAATATGACATAGAATAGGGGAGAAAGCCACAAATATCAGGTATATATTTATGTCTGTATGTAGAAATGTCCATTGTGTATAGAGCAGTGATTATATTTCCTGTTTAGTCTTCAGTTTTAGAAATTCTGGATAGTTTGTAAAACATGAATACACAATGGCCAGAGATCCTGGACTGGAGAGAATAAATTAAAAAAAAAAAAAATTAACACACACACAAAAACTTTGTATTTTCTTCCTTTGGGGAAAGAGAGAGTATGTTGTGGGTTTATAAAATGGATTACTTATATTGTACATGGATATTTTTGAAAGTGTAAATTTGGGAGGGAATGTATATGAGAGGCAGGGAAAGATAGATAATAGACTTGGCTATACAGAATCTGAACATTCTTTTTATTTGGAAAGAATCTCATGTTAGGTGAAATAGTGGGATCCCACTTTCTGCTAGGAAAATAAGGGAGGCAGATATTTCCCCTGTCTGCCTTTTGACCACAGTACGGCCATGAGTCTTAGACTTAATCAATCCGATTCAAGATCCTACCTGGAAGTTTGAAACTAAGGGACAGGTAAGAGGTAGAAACAGCGGAGTAGAAAGCCCAGAGGATGGTCAACTAGTGTCTAGTGTGAATGTGGTGCCAATGGAAACAGCAGCACATGCTCAGAATGGGTGACATTTTAATCAAGTTGTTTCAGTGCTGTGGTGTCACCTATCTTCTTGGTTACCCAGCTTTTCTGGATTGTCATCTGTTTTCTGAGTCAGGTTTTCCAGTCTTCATTTTGATTCAGGAGCTATGTAGTACCCTTCCAATAAATTTATTTTCCATGTCAGATGGCCAGAATCAGCTCCTAATGTTTGTCACCAAGAACCTTGAGGGGTGCAATGACTAAAGGCACCATCTAGTCCACTGGATAACCTTGCTAGAGCCTTCTCATGAAATTGACAGGCAGTGTGGTTGCATGAGGATTGGTCAGTATTTGGTGCATCATTCATCTTTTCACCAAAGCCCTTTTACTCTGGGATTTCCACTCCAATAGTTGTCCATATTCCCGTTTCCTATAAATACCTTTTCCCTCTGAAAACATTCATTCTTATGACTGCTTTAGGAACAACCTAAGGAAATCCTCACTGTGAAGCAAACAAAATTGTCCTTTGAAGTTTATCTCAGCTGATTTGATGAACTCTATTTTGATTTAAGGTGAGTTCTATTCCCATCTGGTAAAAGTGATACTAATGTGGCTTACTTTTTTATATGATGTAAAGTCACTTCCTAGAATTGGCAGCCCCAATATATGCCAACCCTCACTCCCTCAGACATCTCCATAAGACACTCGACATTTTCTCTCCTTGGCGTTTCTTGTTCTGACACATAAAATCCCCCAATAAAAACACAAGAAATTCTAGGGGGCTTGGCCATAGATAGGGTTAGATACACAGAGATACAGTCAAGGATACAAATTAGCTTAAGACCTCTTGAACTGGTCACTTGAAAATAAAGGAAATACAAATTATTTTAGTAGATAAAACTATCACTCATTCATTTAAATTTTCTTTCACCAAACATCTGTTGAGCACCTATTATACACAGAGCATTGTCCTAGTTACTAAAGATTTACATACAAAACAAAGTGTCTGAATTTAGGAGTTTACATTAATTTGGGGGTAGGCAGACAATGAACCAATATGTCAATAGTGAGAAACAGAAGGTTGAGGGTTTAGAGTGGTGCTTTGCTTAGCATGATCAGGAAGTGTGAAAAGCGCATGTGGTTGTAACAGTGAGAAACAGGGAGACCATTAGACTGGTACAGACTGCTGGGTTCTGTTTACACTCCAGCTTTAATGAACTTTGAGTTTGTCATGTCTCTAATGCAGTTGTATGCCTTACCATGGGATCTAGCTTTTTTCTGAGGGATATCATGGTAAGTCATACAACTTACCATGGATCCCAGTAATAATTGCCCCACATATTTGTCTAATTTTATGTTTGTCTATAGTACAAAGTTTAGTCTGATATCAGTTATTTTGTCATTGCCAGAAGGAAAAGTATCTGCTTTGTAAACAGGTTTCCGCACTCATCATCCATGATTTTAATATAGTTGGTCTGTGGAAATACTGCCTTGCTTCTGAGCCTAGACAACCTACCCTATCCTTTTCCAATAGTAATTTATTTTCTAGGTCTTATAATTCTTTGCAATTAGATTGTCATTGGCTCATCCTAGATCATTCTGAGTCATCATTCAAGCTACAAATCCTGATGTTCAAGGAATGGGTTTCTTGTTCATTGTCTTCCAGTAGACCTTGAGTTTTTCTTTTTTTCTTCTCTGCATAGCAAACAAGCAATACAAAATCAACAACAGGCCCTATTAAATCACAGGTGAATGACAATGGGTGCTTATTGTTGTTAAGTGTTGACTCTGACTCAAGGTAACCCCATGAATGACAGAATGAAATGCTGCCTTTTCCTGAGCCATGTCACAATCATTGGTCTGTTGTATGCATTGTTGCAGCCATGATACCAGTTCTTTTCATTGAGCGTTTCTCTCACCTTCGATAGCTCCCTCTCTACCAAATGTGATACCTTTCTTCAATGATCAGTCCCTCTTTATGATGCACCCAGAGTCAATGAGTTGAAGTCTTGGACAATATTCCATAGGTTTTTATTGGCTAATTTTTGGAAGTTGACCTTTCTTCCTAGTCTGTCTAGCATGAACCCTCTACTAAAATCTGTCCACCATGGGTGGCCCTGCTGATCTTTTAAATATCAGTGGCATTATGACCAGCATCAAAGCAGCACATAAGCTGGCACAGTACAACAAACTATACTTATATTAACAAGGCTAAGAAAGTAGCTCAAGTGAACTTTGTCAGGTCCAAACGTTTCTAACTTAAGCAAAACAAAAACTTTTCACTATGTTTTGGTGAAAATTCCTGGCACAAAGGTGTTAAGGGATATGCCGTAACTCACATAGATAGAGCCAGAACTGGGCAACAATTCTGGTCCTGACTCCCAGAAGATAGATTTCCAGCCCATACATTTACCAACCATTGCCTTCTCAGATTGACCAGCTATCCTCCAGGCTTGTACATGAACTGGAGAGGAAACTCTTAGTGTCTGGGGATGGAGGAGAGCTACTGCTAGGACTGCCCTGTCTAGATCCTTCTAACAAAGGTTGTTGTTGTTAAGTGTTGTCCAACTCAACAACCCTGGATAGGGTTTCCAAGGACATCTGGTGAATTTGAACTGTTCACCTTCTGGTTCACACGCTGTCCAGTGCTTATCCTACAGCACCACACCAGGAGTCCTTTCTAGCAACGAAAGGGCACCTAACAACAACAAAACAGCATTTTAATTGTGAGGAAATTGACTTCAGCCAGTCCTTTGTGTCACATTTAACACAGGTAGCGTAGTGCTTACGAAAATCGGGCTGCTAACCTCACAGTCAGCAGTTCCAAACTGTTGCAGGAGAAAGATGAAGCTTTCTGCTCCGGTAAAGATTTACAGCCTCGGAAACCCTGTACAGGGTCGCTATGAGTCATAACCGACTTCACGGCGCATAACAACAACAACAACCTTTAGCTTTCTTTCTGCTTCTGCCTAGAAAAACATTTCTTTGTACACATGAGCCTCAGATTGAGTTGGTTGAAAACTGGAAATCCCCAAATCAGACATGCATTTGGTTTATTGGGAATCTGGAGGGCGCCTCTCTCCTGTCTTTTCACATGGTCCCTGCTTTGCGAAAGGAGCTCTGGTAGTGTAGTGGTAACAAATCGGGCTGCTAATCTCACGGTCAGCAGTTTGAAACCCTCAGCTATTCTGCGGGAGAAAGATGAGGCTTTCTGCTCCCTTGAAGATTTACAGCCTCGGAAACCCTATACAGGGTCGCTATGAGTCAGAACTGACTCTAGGACACATAGCAACAACTGCTTTGCAAATCCTTGGGGGTAGAGGCTTCTCAGAGGGCAGACTCCAGGGCTTGGGTTACACACAGTGACTCAGGACTGCTTTTTGTCTGTTTCTTTCTCCTGCCCTCTCCCAGAGATACTCAGTGTCCACTCCTTGGTTATGTGACGCAGGGTCCTCTGGAAAACAGAAGGCACCCAGGCACCCCTGGGGGGAGCAGGGCTGCTCCCTTCCCTCACATCCTTCTCTAGTGTGGTACAACCCTGTTACAGCCAAATACAGAGAAACCAAAAGGGAACCCCTCAGCAGGACGGCTTTGATGATTTCTTCAGACACAGGGCGCAGACTGACAAATTGACTTTCAAGTGAAAGGTCAGTGCTGAGAACAGAAGGGCTAGAGCATCTGGATTCACAATTAAAACGCCCGCAGAGCACAGTTTGCAGCTCCGGCGTCTCATTGTGTAGGAGGTGCCTTTGGAGGGACTCATTTGGCAGCTGTTCCTCACTCTAGATCGGGATTGAAGAAAATAAAAATTCCTTGTGGTTGTCTGTGCGTATGTGTGCGCGCACACCCACAAGCGTGTGTGGGTGTTTCCAGAGAAACCTTGTTCTTTGGCAAAAGTCAGGACAGCTTTTTGCTAACTCAGTTTTGCCCTTTGGTTGACCTCCAGAACAACGGTCCAAGCAGGGCTAGTGGATCCACAGAAGTCCCGCCAGCGCATCACTGTGCCGCCTTACAGAGCTGCTGATGGAATACCGAGTTGAATCATGGAATAACTCTCTGATTTTGAACAAACCATCCTTTAAAATATATAAAGGGCGGGCTGGACCCTTTTTGCAAAACAGAAATGTGCTCTCTCTTTTAGATAAAAAGAAATCCGGACCGGTCAATGCCTTTTCTCTGTTGTTTTGGCCATAGGAACATTTGTTCTGTTTCCAGTCTCCAAAGTGCTTCCATACCCAAAGATATAATAAGAACAAACAGGATATTCCCAAGAAGTATCGGAGAGTCCAAGAGCAGCAGAGGAGTTGTGTAGATGAAGGCGTAGGAAGCCCACCACTAAGCTTTCTCCTGATGTTTTTATCTGCCTAGCACTTGTTTTTGAGTTCTTATTGACATAATTAAGCAGGTAGATGATAAAACCTTGCAATGATACTACTCATTAGAGCTTGTTTACTCTACTCCCCCTTGCTGCAGTCAGCTCTGCAGGAAGTCACAGGAAGTCTTTAAACCCCTCTGTTGAAGGATCAGATGCAAACTTCTCTGGAAGTTGAGTCTCTCCATCTCCCTCTACCACAGGCAGCCCCAGCAGGTGGTTCCACTTTGGGGGGCACTTGGGACAGAATATTTATAGTTCACTCTTCCCCTTCCTCCTCCTCCCAGGAAGCAGTCAGAAGATTGAAATTAAACTTGTGTTGGAAAGTTTAGAGAAGGTTTCCAGAAAGAGAAGGGCAAGTCTGATCCTGGAGTAAGGATGGTCTTGATTGACAGTGCTTAGCATTTCCTGATAGGTTAATCTATCAGGAGGTTCGGAGTGCTGCACTGTATATGGAGGCAAGGCCTCCTTGACTTTGGGGTTTAGACTTTGGAGTGCCACTGGTAGGATCTCATAGAACTGTTGCAAGGTTAAAATTTAAGTAAGACACCATTTGACCTAGCTTTGATGGCTTGATGATCAGAACTCAACTAGAGGAAGATAAAAAAATAAAATAAAAATTTTGATAAAGAAAACAAGGGTAAATTGCTACAATTTGATGAATTGACCTATACTTATGGAGGTTGTTGTTGTTAAGTGCTGTTGTTGTTAAGTCAATTCCAACCCATAGTGACCCTGTATAGGGTTTCCAAGGAGCAGCTGGTGAGCTTGAATGGCAGACCTTGCAGTTCTAACAGCTTTGCAGTCTGACGCATTAACACACAGCGCCACAGCAGTACTCATGGAGGTGGTGGTTATGTGCTGTGGAGTCAGTGCCGACTCATAGTAATGCTGTATAGGATTTCCAAGGCTGTAAATCTTTACGGGAGCAGAAAGCCTCATCTTTCTCCCGTGGAACAGCTGGTATTTTTGAACTGCTGACCTTAAGATTCGCAGCCCGATTCATAACCACTATGCTACCAGAGCTCCTTACTCATGGAGGTAGTAGCTCTAAATATCAAAAGAGAGGGAAGGAGACTGCAAACCCCAAGGTCAGTTTTTCAAGCCCACCAATAGCTTCAAGGTACAGATGAGGCTTTCTGCTGTCACAAAGATTTACAGCCTTAGAAACCCTATACAGGGTCACTATG
>NW_006408651.1:7592230-7594450 GCF_000296735.1 Chrysochloris asiatica
CACAGGGTAGATAGGGACCGGCAACTTAGACATTGGCTACCTAAAATGAGGGAGTGATAAAGGCATGAAGTGACTGGCTTACAAGATTTCAAGAAGGAGCTTAGTTTAGAGTGTGTGAGGGGAGATAGAGTCCCCACTGAATAGTTTTCATCTTGTCTAGATGGGTCTGGTAAAAGAGATGGGGATAAGATTCTTATGATTCAATAGTGAGTAATTATTATGACTAATTGCAAGTGTCACAACTGTAAAGGTAGAAATTTTGTAACAAAAATGGGGGAGTAGTTAATCTTACAGTTCAGAAACATAGGACCCTAGGACCATTAAGGGAGAAGAGCACAAGCAGAATGCGGGACCTTATCCAGAGAAGCAGTGACAACAGAGATGGAGGCAGAGATGGGGGCATGGAGAGAGAGAGAGCAGCTGAGGACTGTAGATTCATGGGAAGAGAGGGACTGAGAGCTGGAGACCAGGAGGGAGACTTGCAGAATACGTCCTTTGGTGGTATAAATTGACCTTATGGTTCAAACTGACTTTGCAGTCCAGTGCATTATCCTGCAGCACCACATCAGGACTATATTGCTTTCTTTGGGTTAACTTGCTGTGTTTTGTTACCTGCCTCCTCTCCACCTGTTGCCTTCAGGAAGATGCATTATGGTTTGAATTTAACAGTGACTTATATAAGACAGGACAAGTATTATCCTATTATGGATAGAAACTAAGGATAAATTCTTATTTCAGTTGGCCTTCAAGGTCTTGATTCTTATCTGCATTTTCTCTTACAGTTTTTCTGTTTCCTTTCCACACCCTTGTGTGGCATTGTGGGATAAGTGCAGGATCGCAAGGTTGGTTTGAACCACAAGGTCGGTGGTTCAAACTACCAGTCACTCCTCAGAACCCCTAAACAGGGTCTCTGGGAGTCAGAATGGACTTGATGGCACTTAACAACAACAATCCTGGTTTTGTGCTGTAGGATAATCACTGGACTGTTACAAGTTTGGTGGTTCAAACCCACCATCCACTCCTTTATGGGATTAATATGAGTTGGAAGCAGCTGGAAGGCACTTCACAACAACAACATCCTCATCATCAGTACAAAGGAGCCTTGATAGAACAGTGGGTTAAAAGTCGGGCTAAATGCAAGGTCAGCAGTTAGAACCCACCAACTGCTCCTTGGGAGAAAGATGAGACTGGTCTTATCAAAAAGATTTACATCTGCAGAAACCCTAAGGGACAGTTCTACTTTGTGCTACATACAGGGCCACTATGAGTCGGAATTCACTTGATGGCAATGGGGTTTGGGTTTATTAGTAAAGGAGGTCTGCTGGCACAGTGGTTAAAGTGATCATCTTCTAACTGAAAGGTTGGTGGCCTGAACCCACCAGTCATTCTATGGGAGAAAGACGTGACAGTGTGCTTCCGTAAAGATATGTTGTTGTTGTTATGCGCTGTGGAGTCAGGTACAACTCATAGCGACCCCTTACAGGTGTTCCAAGGCTGTAAATCTTCACGGGAGCCGAAAGCTTCATCTTTCTCCTGTGGAATAGCGGGTAGTTTCGAACTGCTGACCGTGAGATTAGCAGCACGATTCATAACAACTATGCTACCAGGTATACAGCCTTGAAAACACCATGTTAAGTTCTACAATGTTCTATGGTGTTGGTATGAACAGAAATGACACTAGGACAATTTTTATTTATTTTTTTGTCTTTTTTTATATCAGGTATAGTAGTCCCTTTATTTTTTTCAACCACATATAATAAAATGCAAATGGTTAACCTGTTCAGCTGTTGACAAAAAAGGTTCTAATTCACCCATAGGCACCTAGGAAGAAAGGACTGCTGATCTACTTCCAAAAAGCAGCCACAGAAGAAGTCTATGGAGCACAGCTCTGCTGTAACACACCATGGGTTACTGAAAGTCAGAATGGGTAATTTTTACATATTTACATAGCAAATGTTTATAAAATATCTACTCTATGCCAGAAATTGTTATGGGTGGTAGAGACATTGTTGTTATTAAGTGCCGTCGAGTCGGTACCGACTCATAGCAACCTTATGCACAGCAGAACGAAACACTGCCTGACCCTGGGTCAACCTCACAATTGTTGCCATGCTTGAGTCCATCGATGCTGCCACTTGATCAATCCATGTCATTGGGAGTCTTCCACTTTTTCTCTGACCCTCCACCTTACCAAACATGATACCCTTCTCCAGCGACTGG
>NW_006408651.1:7594930-7603492 GCF_000296735.1 Chrysochloris asiatica
CTTCATCAGTAAATGTTTTAAGTCCTCTTCACTTTCAGCAAGCAAGGTTGTATCATCTGCATATCACAGGTTGTTAATGAGTCTTCCTCCAATCCTGATCCTTGTCTTTCTTCATAGCCACCCTGTATAAGGGTTCCGAGGAGCAGCTGGTGAGTTTGAACTACTGACTTTGTGGTCCAGTGCCTTATCCTATAGTGCCACATGAGGACAGGATACATGCCTGTCAGGATACATGTCTGATTTATCTTTATATCAACTAAAGTATCTAGCAACAAGTTTTTCTAATAGTAAGTAATCTAATTCTAGTACTTGTTGACATAGTAAGAAACCCTGGTGGCATAGCAGTTAAGCACTTTGTTGCTAATCATAAGGACTGTGATTTGAAGCCACCAGCTACTCTATGGGAAAAAGATGTGGCAGTGTGCTTCCGTAAAGATGACAGCCTTGAAAACTCTGTGGGGCAGTTCTACTCTGTCCTGTAGGGTTGCTATGAGGCAGAACCATCTCCCTGGCACGTAACAACAACACATTCCCTAAAGAATAAAATTTTTACATGGACTAAGGAATTGTCTGCAGAGGCTCTCTGTTCCTCAGCCATTCCTCTTCAATGATACACGTATGCTCTCTAGCATCGTGGGTCAAGAGAACAGCAATTCAAATGCTAGATTCTTACTACAACCCTGGAACGTAGGTACCACAGACATCCCACTTGTCATATTGCCTGAAACATAGAAGCCTGGTTTTAAACACATGTTTCATATACTAAACACTGGACTATGAACCACAAGGTACATGGTTCTAGCCCACCAGCTGCTCCATGGGAGAAAGAGGAGGCTTTCTGTTCCCACAAAGATTTTTAAAAGCCTTAGAAACAATATAAAGGGTCACTATGAGTCGGAACTGACTCAACGGCACTTAACAACAACAGTAAATAGCAAGAAAATAATACAATGGTAGTTTAGCGTAATGACTGAGACATAGATTTAGATCATGTGAAGGTACATATTCTGTTTGTTTTTTTTTTATGCCACTGTAGGGTAAGCACTGGACTGCAAACCACAAGGTTCAAACCCACCAGCTGTTCCTCGGAAACCCTATACAGGGTCGCTATGAGTCTGAACTGACTCAACTGCACTTAGCAACAACAACAACAAGTCCCAATTTGAAACGGCGCATTTATTTTAAAATTTGAAATTAAATTGAAACCCACTGCTGTCAAATCAATTTTGACTCAGGGTGATTCCATGTCTGTCAGAGCAGAACCATGTGCTCCACAGGGTTTTCAATGGCTGAAAATCTGGACGTAGATTGTCAGGCTCTTTCTTTTGAGATACCTCTAGGTAGATTCAAACCTCCAACCTTTTGGGTAGTAGTCAAGTATGTTACATATTTGTGCCACCTAGGAACTCTATAAAAATAAATAAAACAAAGTCGACTGCTAGCCGTGTCAATTCTGACTCATAACAACCCTATGTAGGGTTTTTGAGACTGTACATCTTTATAGGATCAGACAGCCTCATCTTTCACCAGCAAAGCAGCTGGTGGGTTTGAACTGCTGACTGTAGGGTTAGCATTCCAACACCTAATCCACAGTGGCACCAGGAGTCTTTCAAAGGTAATATTAAATACCACTCTTAAGTTCATCATTCCTTACCTGCTTCTCCAATCTAACAGCAATTATCTTCCTTCCATTTGGATCTTTCCAAATAAGCAGAATAGCTGACTAATTTTAGAATTCGCTTTTGCATTCTTAGCATAAAATCTACCTATGGTATTATTTCTGTCTTTTTTATTTATACTCAGTATTAGTACAGCTAGTCAGGGCAAATAGATCCTGACATTGATTTATTCTTCATTATTATTAATGAAATAAATATCACTAGGGGACTGGCAGGCATCAGAAATTCTACAGATATACTCTGTATGGGCACTGTAAACCAGACATTAAAAAATATGTCTTCTTCTAACATGCTGAGGGAGTCCTGGTGTGGTGCTGTGGGTTAATGCACTGGACTGCAAGGTAGGTTTGAACCACAAGGTTGGCAGTTCAAGCTCACCAGCTGCTCCTAGGAAACCCTAAACAGGTTCGCTGTGAGTCAGAACCGACTCGAATACACTCAACAACAGCAACAACAACATGCTGAGAGATCTCTGTCTTCTCAGTGATTTTGTTCATTTCCTGCTAAAACAGAGGTTTACACCATTGTGCGAAGTGAAAAGGTTTATACCATTGTGCAAAGTGGAATAATGTTGTATTTGTAAAAGGTACAAATTAAGAAAAAAAAACCTCTTAATTGTAAGTCTTGTAAAATCAAAGTTTACCTTGCCTGCTTTAGAGTCTTTAAAGAAGCAGAAAGGACCAGTTTCAGATGTTTACTGATATTGTGCACCTCAAAGATCTCAAGGATGTTTTAGAGCTGTGAAGCTATTCTAATCCATCCCTTTTTCTAGGTGTAACGTGACATTATCATAAAGATAAGTTAAAATAATGTGTTAAAGGTCGTAACACTCCTAACTGGTAAAGGAAGCAATTCTCAAACCCAGAGTTGCTGTTATCTAGGGTGTGACCCTTTCACAATTCTGTAAGTTTTTATGAGCCTGGCAACGTGATGCCAATCCAAATGATTGTAAACACAGGATGCCAAGTGTGGGAGATTTTAATGATGGCCTTATTTCTCTACCCCTTCCTCTATCCATGGATTTTGCCATGTATGTCTGTATCTTCGCAGTTCTTCTCACTAAAGACGCCAAGTCTGTTTCTTGACTTTGCCCTTGATCTAAACATGGGACTTGCAATGGCAAATAGCAGCAGAGGTGTTGGTATGGCATTTCCAAGCCTATGCCTTCAGAGGTCATGTGTGTTTTGCCTCTGTCACATTATGAAAACATACCTATGCTAACTTGTTGAAGACTGAGACATGAACTGAGACAAATGGAATTGTCTCAGTTTTCCCAGCTGAGTTGACCTTAGATCAGTCAATAACCAACTGGCCTCCAGACACATAAACAAGACCAGTTGAGACCAGAAAAATCATTCAGCTCACGTTCGTGTAAATTACCAACCTACTGACTTGAATGTTAAATAAATGTTCATTGCTTTTAAGTCACCTTGCTTTTGAGAAATATTTTTATTAACCATCATTATGATGATAGTTAATTGACCCACCAAGAACAGGATAATGTGACCAAAGGGATGTGTTTTTAATCTTTCAAAATAGTAATTTTATTTGCTTGTCTAACAATTAATTTATTTTGGTCCCAGCTGGTAGAACCTGAAATATATAGGTGTGTTTTAGTGTTTTCAGTTTACCAGAGAGAGAAGTAATCTTTATTTCTAAATAGAATAGTTTTATGGTATTCTTTGAAAACCAATGGTCAGGATATTTAGAAGTTATTTTAGAAATGAAAAGTTAGAAATATGATGCATTTTATATTGAAAATAAAGATAATTTATTTCTATGTTTTTACTTAAGGTTTAAGGAAGATGAACAGTAGAAGCCTTTTGTGCATATAGATACTTTATGAGTCTTGCTTCTACCACTTGAGACAGTCTCTTAAGTTTCTTTGCTTGCTGGGGCACAGAACAACTAATTGGTTCGTCATACAGAAGACAATTTTTTGTTTTATTTTGTTTGTGAGCATTCACTGAGTACAGATTTTTGCTAAGTGCCATCGAATTGGTTCTCACCATAGAGACCCTGTATAGGTTTTCCTAGGAGCAGCTGGTGATCTTGAACAGCCAACCTTGCAGTTCAAACTGACTTTGCAGTCCAGTGCATTAGCCCACAGCACCAAACCAGTCCTCCAAGTACAGAGTAGTGAGCTTTTATTAAATCTGTCATATGAGGAGCAAATCTTGCCAAAGTACTAATAGGGATATTCCTGTATGGTTTGTAGAATTAACCTCATCACTTTAGTTATTCCCATATTTAAAAATAAAGATCTTTGTAAAAACTGGTTTTTTTTAACCACAGAGAAACAAAGAGTAGACATAATAGATTCTTTGATTATTAATTTAAATATTTTAGTTAATTAATTCTGTCAACAAGTATGTCTGAGCAGCATGTTGTTGCTGTTAAGTGCTGTCGATCATAGTGACCTTGTATCCGGTACATTATGGAGCTGGGACACAGAGACTGCCTCAAATATAATCTCACTCATTCATTTACAAGTGCAAATATTCCATGCTAAAATGTGCATATAGGTCAAGCTGGTGGGTGTCATTTTGAGTTGGTCAGAGGTTCAAGCCCACTAGCTGCTCCACAGGATAAAAATGAGGCTTTCTGCTTCCTCAAAGACTTACAGCCTCGGAACCTCTATAAAGGGTTGCTATGAGTCAGAATCGGCTCCAGACACAGAACAAAAACAACTAGATACATAGAAAATAGAATAAATGTTTTTGTCCATATATTAGATTAGATTACAGTGCATTCCCTCCTCTACAAACACCTAGGAATCCAGACTAAATATAACAAATATTGGACTAAATGCAGAGTCAAGTTTAAAAGAAGGAAGGAGATTTTCTGGGAAAATAAAGAAGCAAATAATGGAAGCAACAGAAACAAGATGGCAAACATGTCTCAATGCTCTTGTGACCTTGGTTTATCATCTGATAGGAGGGTCTGAGTCTTAAAGCCCATATAAACACACATGGACTTCTGGTTGACGCTGTAGTTTCACCAGTGGACTGCAAACCACAGGTCAGCAGTTCAAACCCACCAGCTGCATCTCAGAAATCCTACACAGGGTCTCTATGAATCGGAACTGACTAGTCAACATTTAACAGCAACAATAGGGTAAACACACAGACACGCATATACACATGATTACCACCACCATCTAGAGCAACGACAAACCCAGAAATGTTTCCCTTAAAAAAGTAAGACACTTGTGCTTCTGCAGGATTAGAGTTCAGTTTTTTACTAACACTGCTGTCCACAGATACCTAGACTAACTCAGTAACATAAAATAGGTCCTGTTGTTGTTGTTGTTAAGTGCCGTCGAGTTGGTTTCGACCCATAGCGACCCTGAATAGGGTTTCCGAGGCTGTACATCTTTACGGGAGCAGATCGCCTCATCTGTCTCCCAGGGAGCAGCTGGTAGTTTCGAACTGCTGACCTTCCAGTTCGCAGCCCGATTCGTAACCACTACGCTACCAGAGCTAGGCTGATAATATCCCTAAAGTGACTGTTTGTTGTTGTTGCTGTTAGGTGCTGGCCTAGTAGGTACCAATTCCTAGAGGCCTTATGCACAACAGAATGAAACACTGCCTGGTCCTGCGCCAACCTCACAATCTTTGCTATGCGTTAGTTAGTCCATTGCTGCTGCCACTGTGCCAATCCATCTCGGTGGGGGTCTTCATGTTTTTCGCCCACCCTCCACTTAAAAACTTCTTTGGAGGAAGGTGCTTTCAATTTAGACCTTATAAAATTTCCATAGTAAGTCCTGATGAAGATCAATTTACAATAAAAAATTACAAAACACACACAGGAAATAATTTACCACAAGTTAAGAATCAGATGACAAAAACTCAGAGAAGGATTAGGCTGACAAGATTCTCAGATAACAAAACTATCTTTTAGAGGTTATTAAACAAATATGTTTTACATTATGGTCGTGGTGGTGGTGTGCACCGTGGAGTTGGTTCTGACTCATAGTAACCCTGTATAGGGTTTCTGAGGCTGTAAATCTTTATGGGAGCAGAAAGCCTTACCTTTCTCTCACAGAATGGCTGGTAGTTTCAAATTGCTGACCTTGACTGTAGTAGCCCAACTTGTAACCACCACGCTACAAGAGCTCCTTGTTTTACATTATGGAAGGCATTAAAAAGAATTAAAAACATAAAATATATAAAGCATTATCAAAACAGGCAGATTTGAAAAAGAACCAGATGTAAATTCTAGAAATTTTAAAAAGTCATTAACGTGATCAGTGACTAAATTAAACAGAGAATTAGTTACAGTTAATGCAAGAATGCGTGAACTAGAGGCTAGATGTGAAGAAATTACTCAGGAAGCAACACATTGAAAGAAAAAAACTGAAATTAAAAAGCATCTATATATATACACACATACACACACATAGAAAAAGAGAGAAAGAGAAACCTAGATCATAAGATGAGAAAGCTTAGTAACATTGAAAATGGATAGACTAAGAATGTTCCACAGTTGATAAAAGACATAAATCTTCCAATCAAGAAATATACAAATAAATCTCACTTTAGTTTTTCATGGTGAAACTTCAGGGAAGACCTTAAAGTCAGTTGCAAAGAATACAAGATTGTCGACAAAGATAGGACAAATACACTGACAACTTGTTGTTATTGTTGTTGTCACGTGCCATCGAGTTGGAACTGACTCATAGCGACCCCATGCACAGCAGAACGAAACAATGTCCGATCCCAGGCCAACCTCACTACCGCTGCCACACTTGATGCCATCAATGATGCCACCTGGCCGATCCATCTCATTGGGGGTCTTCCTCTTTTTCTCTGACCCGCCATCTTACCCAGCATGACATCCTTCTCTAGCCACTGTTCCCTCCTGACAATATGTCCAAAGTATGAGAGATGAAGTTTAGCCATCTTGGCCTCCAAGGAGCACTCTGGCTGCACTTCTTCCAAAACAGATCTATTGGTGCTTTTGACAGTCCATGGCACTTTCAGTATTCTCCTCCAACACCACAACTCAAAGGCACCAATTCTTCTACAATCTTCCTTATTCACTGTCCAGCTTCCGCATCCATGAGGTTATTGAAAATAAGGTCAGGTGCACCTTAGTCCTCAAGCTGACATCTTTGCTCTTCAACATTTTAAAAAGTTCCTGTGCAGCAGATTTGCCCAATGCAATACATCGTTTGATCCCTTGACTGCTTCTTCTGCGAGTGTTGATAGTTGATCCAAGAAGAATGAAGTCCTTGACAACTTCAATCTTTTCTCCGTTGATAAGAATGTTGTTTATTGGTCCAGTGGTGAGGATTTTTGTTTTCTAGACATTGAAATGCAATCTATACCGAAGGCTGTGTTCTTTGATCTTCATCAGTAAATGTTTCAAGTCCTCTTCACTTTCAGCAAGCAAGGTTGTATCATCTGCATATCGCAGGTTGTTAATGAGTCTTCCTCCAATCCTGACGCCACGTTTTTCTTCATAGAAATATTTGCTCAGCATACAGGTTGAATAAGTATAGTGAAAGAACACAACCTTGTCGCACACCTTTCCCTATGAGCTCCAGCGAGAGCTTCGGGGTCCTGGTGTGGTGCTGTGGGTTAATGCACCAGACTCCAAGGCCGTTTTAACTGCAAGGAGCAGAAAGCCTCATCTCTCTCCTGAAGAGGGCCTGGTGGATTCGAGCTGCTGATTATGGGGTTCGCAGCCAGATTCTTAACCACTACACTACCAGGCCTTGCACCTTCAAGATGGCGGATCGGGTAGACTTGTAGTGAGGAGCTCCATCAACAACAACACAGAATACCAGGCCAAGAGGGCTCATGAGATGGTGTTGGAACTCTGAAACAAATATAAAGGTATGTTTGGAGGATAGGAGGATTGAAGGGTTTACAGCTGGGGAATTTTCAGGAGAATCCAGAAATCCATTGTATTCTGGTTCAAGACTGACAACTAGCTGATCACAATTAGTTATAGAAGTTGAAAAAATGTAGGGTCACATCTTCAAAAAAATGGGGAAAAAATCTGTACAATCATTTGTTGTTGTTGTTAAGTGCTGTTGAGTTGATTCCAACCCATAACAACCCTGTATAGGGTTTCCAAGGAGCAGCTGGTGAGCTTGAACCCCCGACCTTGTAGTTCAAATGGCTTTGCAGTCTGGCGCATTAACCCACAGTGTCACACCAGGACTCCTTAAAATCATACCTCTTGCTAGATTTTCATTTGTAGTGAAGGTAAAATAAAGACATTCTTAGATATAGGTGGTGGAGGGGGAATGAAGGTGTATTATTTTCATGGTGTTAGAGATGATGGTAAGATTAGATAGAGCCTTTATAGTTGGAATTGCTCCAGAACACACAAATTTTGCTCTAGATCTCAGGTAAAATATGATCATGTCTCTAGATAAAATATGCACCAAGAATAATGACAAGTAAGAAAATCAAACAATATTTTGTTATTAGGTTGAACTTAGTCCTAAACCCCATGTTAGACCGCGTGAAAAGTCTCTCATATTTTATGCTGCTGTTGTGTGCTGTTGAGTTGGTTCCAACTCAGAGTTACTGAGGAGCAACTAATGGGTTTGAACCACTGACCTTGTGGTTGATAGTCCAGTGCTTATCCTGCAGAGTCACAGGACTAGTTCATTCAAAATAATCTCAAATCAAAGAATTCCAACCTGCCCCCATTGATCTTAACTCTTTCCTTTAATGCCTACAACTGAATCACTTTTTTTTTTTAATTATTATTATTTGAAAGAAAAGAAAGCTAAGTAAGCAAACAGATCCAGAGAAGCCTATGATTAGACACAAGCATAGGAAAGTGGAATATTTTACTCCTTATGTTCTACAAAAATAGAAGTAGAAGAGTGGAAGGAGTGTGGGGCCCTACCCAGAGAAGT
>NW_006408651.1:7607477-7614605 GCF_000296735.1 Chrysochloris asiatica
AGTATTGTTACTAGGGTTCCAGTTTATATATGCATGGCTTTATTCCAAATAAAACATGTTTAAACATGTCTCTTTCTCTGTGATCAGTGGATGGCTGCAGACAAGTTTTCTCAGCAATACACTTGTCTTAGTCTCATTTGGGTGTCTTCCAAAAAATGGTCCAATCAAAACAGGTCCAAAGGAATTAGCTGGGTCAGTTAAATTCTAGGCAGACAGGTCAGCTCAGAAGGTTACAGTGATTGTTTTTGAGGAGGACAAAGGGGCAATCTTGATAGATTTTCTCAAAAGACACAGGATGATCATGGGGACTTATAAAGAAGTTTTAAGAAACTGAGAAATTGTACTGGTGAGAAAAAGGCCAGGAAAGTTGTGCTGAGGAATCTAGTTTTTTCCATTGCGACAATGCACTTGCTCATTTTTAAAGGTAACAAGGGCTGTCCTTTGAGAATTTCATTCACCCTACAGCTCTGATCTTGCCCTTTTAGACTTCTTTTTGTTTTCCAAACTCAAAGAACATTTACAATGAACACAATTTGAATCCCTGAAGGATGTCATATTGCTGTTTGATGTAGTATAAATTGAAGAGAACAGAATTCTTCAGGGAAGGAGTAAAGAGACAGAAACACGGCCTTCAGAAGTGTATCGACCTAGATGGAGGAGGGTCTGTTGAGAAGACATTGCTACACATTCTGATATTTTTGTTTAATAAAGCGTTCTATGATTTTTGTAGCAATACTTTCTGACTTATCCTCCCATTTCTTCTTGTTTTTTCCCCTTGAATTTATATTTTCATCACACTTCGTTCTAACCTAAAGATCGGAGGTTTTGAGACCGCTTAGAAGTGTCTGGAAAGAAAGGCCTGATAATCTACTTCCCCCAAATCAGCCACTGGAAACCACATGGAGCTAGTTCTGATGTAACACGGAAGGAGGGGGTTGGGGGTGGGGCTCACAAATGGTAGACAACCTAATAGCACAGATTTTGTTTTGTTCTCTCACATAATTTAGCCCTATTTTTTTTTTATGATTGAAAGTAATTTGTTGAGTATTCTTTTATCATTTTTAGCTACAAAATTATAAAAATTAAATTTTAATTGAATAAGATTCAGTATGTGAAAATAATTTCTGCTGGTTTTCATCATGATTGCTATTCCTTCATAGTGAGTCTTTTAATTTGTGAAAACCATGTTTTGATTGACTTTGAAGGAATAGTTATATTAAACAACATAGTTATGTTATGATTTTTTAAATTTTATGATTTATTATTATTATTTTATATAACCATACAATTTTATTATTATTATTATTATTATTACAGTAATATAAAATGTTATGGGAAGTACACATTTAAATGATAGTTTATGATTTTTCAGTTTGTCTCCTTCTTATCAGAATGGGGTGAAGTTTAGAATCAATCCTACTGATTTTTCATTTTCCTAGATGTAGCATTGAAAGATACTTTTTTTTCTCCTGTAGTAAAGTACATAGGAATGAACTCTTTTGAGTTAAGTCCTAAAAATCACACAAGTGATCTTCAAAACTTATTTTAAGTGACAATTTAGTTTCATTTTCTTAGTGTTTTTGAAGCACATCTCCCTCAGAATGAAAGTTTTACCAATACTTAGAAAATGATTATTTATTATACTTGTTTCACTTTCACTAGGAGTCCTGGTGGCACAATACTTAGACAGTAGTTTGTTACATGAAAGCTTAGGGGTTTGAACCCACCAACATCTCCACAGAAGAAAAGATCTGGCAATCTATTCCATAAAGATTACAGTCTAGGAAACCCTGAGGTGCAGCTCTACTCGGTCATACAGGTTTGCCATGAATTGGAACTGATTTGATGCACACAACTCACTTAGAGGCACCTTGTTTAACCAAATATAATAAGAAGGTGTGGGAGGAATGAAAATAAGGTGAATTTAAGCATACTTTTTTATACCATATTTTAAAATCAAACATTTATTTTATCACAACTTTGAATATCTCTGTTACAACCCTTGGGCTGCACATATAGTGTTCTCAGATTGTGAAAACCATCTTCCATATATAAATCAGCCATCACAACCAAGTCTTGCTGTCAAACAGATTCTCCAAATAGGCTTTACTTTTTCTAAGAAAGATCAACTTCACATTTCAATTCCAAGGAACTTCTTAGTTCACTTCTCTTTGACAATCCTTTCACGTTTCAGTTGAATTTTAAGAACATAAGGCATGAAACCTTGCCATAGTTTGTGCCCAGATATAAAGATGTGCCATTGTCTCTGATTTTAATTTAAACCAGCATTGTCTTTCTTTGCTCTCCCAGGACTCCCATGAGAGCAGTGTAGTTTTTCTCCTAATAGTTGGTGGACAGAAAAGACAAGGCTGTTAAATGAAAATCATGGCCCCCTTGCTTCTCTACATGAAAATGTATCTGAATTCAGAAAATCCAAATATGAGCTGATAATCCCTTGTTTCTAAAACTACATCTTGCTTTTACTAAGAAATTAAAAAAATAACAACAGTACATAAGAAGGAAAACACAAGAAGACTGCCATTTCTAAAGCATTATGTGGCAGCTGAAAATATGAGACTGCATAAAATACAGAGCCCATATTTTGAAGGAATAAGAGAGTTTGCATACAAATAATTCTAGTACCAATTTCTTGTTGTTGTTAAGTGTCATCGAGTCGGTTCCAACTCATATCTACCAGGTTTAGATTTCTGAGGAGCAGCTGTTGAGTTTAAACCATTGACCTCATGGTTCACAGTCCTGTGCTAGAACCTACAGAATCCTACAGCGCCACACCAAAAGTCCAGTTAAGAAGGGATACATTTTATATCCACCACCCATCTGCCAGTTTATTGTACTGTGGTAGCTTGCAGTTTACTGTGATACTGGACGCTATGCCACCAGTATTCCAAATACCAGAATGGTCACCCATGGAGGATAGCTGTTTCCAAAGAGCTTCCAAACTAAAACAGACCAGGAAGAAGGGCTTGTTGATCTACTGAAAACCAGCCAATGAAAACTTTACGGATGCTAGCACAATATTGTCTGGTGCAGTGTTGGAAAATGAGTCCCCTGGGTTGCAAGGCTCTCAAAATACATGTGGCCACCACCATGGACTAGAGCCCTCCAATGATCAGGAAAATGGTGCCAGATCAGGCAATGTTTTGTTCCGTTGTAAATGGGGCTGCCATGAGTTAGAGGCGGTTGGTGGTTTGAGCTCACCAGCTGATCCTTGGGGGAGAGATGAGACTTTTTGCTCCCACTAAGATTTACAGCCTTGGAAACCCTATACAGGGTCGCTATGGGTCAGAACCGACTCAACCACACGTAACAACAACCACCATAATAATATAACGTATTTATATTTATAATGGCAATAAGAACTACTATTATTTTAAATATTAGTAAGTTGCATTTAGGAGAAATTTCCTCATTATACTCTTGTCTTTTAATTCTCTCTCACAGCCCCCTCTCCCTCAACCCCCCTCTACAGAATTCGCAGAGCATTTTTTAAATGGGGATTTTCAGTACTTTCTCTTGAACTTGAGCTTTCTTCTTTTATTTGCTCTGTTTTACCTGTTCCCCAGAGCTGGGGAATTGTTATTAATCAACTCCAAATCTTAATTCCCAGAAGGGAAATGTATATAAAAACACCAGATTCACTGGCACCATCTGTAAATTTGCAGCCCATTGTGTGACTATTCTATGAACAAGCCACTGGGCATTTTTTTTTTTTTTTCCCAATCTGAAACTTATTTCATGTTAACACGCCTTTGTTTTACAACACTGTTTCCAAGTTTATGGCCTTCTTGCCTGAGCCGCTTGTTTCAATTGCATCTAATATTTCATCAAATATGGTAAAGAAACCATGAGAATGAATTGATGTTCCTTATGAGCAGACACCGCCAGGTTGCTGTAAAATGGTTTTCCTTTTCAGCCCTTCTGAGTTGTAATATGTAACTGGGGCCAGATTCTTCGGGGAAACATTCTGACTATTTAAGGTCTCCAAACTTTATGCTTCAGTACAAAGGGCCTAAGGGTGAGGATTTTAAATGGATGAAGTGGAGAAATTTGCACTTCCTTAAGCAAACATATAGCATTTCCTTCCATGTGTCAGAAATGAAAACAAAAAATACAAACTAATTTGTCATGAAATTTTCCCTTTTATAATTCCCTCTTTGGTGCTTTTTCAACCTAACAAGTCATATTTTCTCTTCTTTTGTGTCAGGTTTATAGCCTTGCTGGTCACAGTTTCAATAAGCATGATGAACGATCTTCTGTTCTATATATCATGTACACATATTCTGCTTAAAAGTATCTTTGTGTTCACAGCTTGCTTTCTGTCACCTCCACGAACCCTCCTCCCCACCGCATAGGCATATGGAGTTATATTATATGCACCAAGAGCTTTGGGGAAAGCTCATATTTAGGAACATTAAGTAAGCAGAAGAGGATGACTGCTTATTTGGGCTGAGCCTGACCTCACTATGAAATGAGGGAAATTGTCATATTTATGACTCAAGGTTAGTCAATAATATATTGGAATTCACATGTGGAAACGCATTTACTCTCCAACATGTGGCTGCAGCTTTGTTTTTCTCTCAAGTGGTAGTTTTCACCTAAGTCTGAATCGTTTTTCTTTTCTTCTTTTTTTCTCTTTTTTGCTCCTCCTTGGTTCTTTCTTTGTCCCTTCCTTTTTCTCTCTCATTTTTCTCTTTGTTCCTTCCTTTCTCTCTCTCTCTTCTTACCTGGCATCTTCCCTCCATCTTTTTCTTTTATACTCCCTCCCTTCCTTCTTTCACTTCTTCATGTTTTCTTTTCCTTTTTTTTATTCCTTCCTGAGCCCTGAATAAACTTTGTGGGATTTATAGCATTAATGTATAACATAAAAAGGCCTCTCTCCAAATAACTAAAATTATTATTCCCTTTTCTACCTTCTCCTTGCCGGACCCATGCTTATATACACACAATCCCAGTCACACACTGAAAAAAAATTGATATGACTGGATAAATGTTATTCACAACTATTGCCTAGAAATATGATCCTGTTGGGTCCTCTGGAATCTGAACTAGTATCATTTGTTTTTCTTGCTATAATGTCTCTCTGTAAATTACAGCATAAGAAAGGAAGGTTATGTAGGATCTGATTTACTGTGGGGAATATTGAGAAGGAAAAACTATATATATCAGAGTAGCCATTGATAATCAAAAAACTAGAAAAACCTCACCATGAAAGTCTTTATTATTTCTAAATTTGGTAAGGTATACCTTCATGTTTCTCCAACTACAAGACCTCTATTATCCTGAAGTCTAGTTTTGTAGCAACTCCAATATGCAAGTAGGATTTAAGTTGGGAAAGTATGTAGAAAATCCCTCCACTGCTTTCCTTCTCTCTAATGTGTTCCTAAATTAGATTTCTCTTTCTAGTTTTCCTAGTTTGTGCAGACTCATGAGGATATTGGGCAAGCCTGCCTCATCTTTCTCCTTTTTATGTTTGTAGCACAATTGTTTGGATTCCATAGGCTGTTCTGTGATTGACCACACTCTTCTACCTATAATTCTAACTCACAAATGTCAATGGACTCATCAAGAAAAAGGGCATGGGGAACGGCCTCAGAAACATTCTCTATTAGGTGTTCTAATTCTTGATATTTCTCACCAAACATGTGGCACTGTAGGATAAGCATTCAACCCAAGGTTGGTTTGGCTTCAGGATTATCAATTCAAACTCCCCAGTTGCACCTTGGAAACCCTGTACAAACAAGGTCACTATGAGTCAGAACATACTCAACATCACTTAACAATAGCAACAACAATTGGAGTCCTGGTGTGGCATTGTAGGATAGGCACTGGACTGCTAACCACAAGGTTCAAATGCTTCAGCTACTCCTCGGAAACTCTATACATGATCACTATGTGTTGGAACAAATTTGATGGCACTGAACAACAACAACATGTGATTCTAAATAGTGAGTTATTGTTAAGTGCCATTGAGTTGGTTCTTACTCATAACGACCCTGTATAGAGTTTGAAAGCAGCAAGCAACTAGTGGGTTTGAACCACCGACCTAGAGGTTGGCAAATCCAGTGCTTATCCTATAGAGCTACACCAACACTCCAAACAGTGAATTTGTTGTTATTGTTAAATGCTGTTGAGTTGGTTCCAACTCATAGCGACTCTGTATAGGATTTCCAAGGAATAGCTGGTGGATTTGAACTGATGACCTTCTGGCTAGCAGTGCGGGACTTATGTTACAGTGCCACAGGGATGACTTTTTTGCTTTTTACTCTTGAATTCAATAGGCTAGATTGTAAAAGCACAGAGCTGGACACCAGGCTGTTGCTGTGTGTTATCAAGTCAATTATGACTTATAATGACCCTATAAAACAGATTAGAAATGCCCCAGAGACTATGACCTTTCTGGGAATGGATCACCAAGTCTTTTCTCCCACAGAGCAATTGGTGGGTTAAAACTACTGGTTTTTAAGTTCGCAGTTGAGTACTTAACCACTGCACCACCAGGGCTCCATTCTCTCTGGCTACTTCCTGTAATAACATTTCATGTGCCTGTTTTTGATTTGTGCTATTTAAGAAAGGAATTGGATAGAATTTTTTACTATTTTCCATCCATCAAGTATGGAGGAAATAGTATTCATGAGGTATCTACTTCCCATGAATGTTGAAAAGATGAGGTACTGAGGAGCTAAGGTTACCTCCAGAGATCATAGAATAAAGCAGGATTGGGCAGCTCTCCAGTTCATTTGATTTGTGTTAAGCCAGGCTAAGGAGTTCTGGTAGTGTGGTAGTTACAAGTGAGGCTGCTAATCTCAAGGTCAGCAGTTCAAAACCACTAGCCATTCTGCGAGAGAAAAATGAAGCTTTCTGCTCCAGTAAAGATGTATAGCCTCAGAAACCCTATATAGAGTCACTATGAGTTGGAACTTACTTCATGGCACATTACCACCACCACCACCAAGCAGAGTCTAAATTTTAAAACATTTTTTTTCATTTGAAGCTATCACAGATTTATTAGGAAAGCTGATATTAGTGAAATTAATGATCATTTTGGAAACAGCTTACTGGGTTCTATTATATCACTTAAGAAGTAAGTATAAAAGGAGCTCTGGTAGC
>NW_006408651.1:7614705-7619324 GCF_000296735.1 Chrysochloris asiatica
AAAATAGAAGTAGAAGAGTGGAAGGAGTGTGGGGCCCTACCCAGAGAAGTGGCAACGCCAGAGATGGAGGCACAGATGATGACATGGACAGACGGAGTAGTTGAGGACTCTAGACTCATGGCGGGAGAGGGGATGTGTGCTGGTGGTTGGGGGGCAGACTTGCAGGATGTGGCCTTTGGCTGTTTGAATGATTGTATATTCCTGTGTGTTTTGGTGTACATCGAAAAAACAAAAACAAAAAACAGACGGAATAGAAGCAAATACTGTTGAATGATGAAGCATGCATGGGGTTATAATCATTGCAATAAAACGAATACAATAAGATGAATGTAAACCTGATATTCCCCATGTAAACTATCACTCAATTCACAATAAAAACTTATAAAAAAATATAGCAGAAGTGAAGAGGAGGAAGGAAATATAACTGGTTTTGTTGAGTTGTAAGAGAGATGGAATTGACTTGAGAAGTTTTCCTTAACTTTAATTTAAAATAAGAAACAGGCGGTATTATCTGTGCCTACTGCCACATCTGGCACAGAGAAAATGCTCAATAAATATTTGTAGAATGAGTGAACATAAAACAATTTTAAAAAACAAGCAGTAGAGGTCTTGGTAGTTTAGATAACTACTAAGAGAAAGAGACTTTTTACATCTTAGGAGGCTTTTTGAAGGACTCTCTACTCTCTAGGTTCCCTATTCCGGGGCACAAATCTTCTTGGTAAAATTTTTGCTGGGTTTTATTTTCCACAGCTGGACTCAGGGTAAGACATCTGAAATGAAGACTGTTGCTCAGAGAGAAAGAGGCTGAGTAAATATAAGGGTTGTTGCTATGTGGTGGTGGACTGTTCAGGGACCACAGGAGCTGCAGAGGCAAATAGATTAATTAAAGGCTTTAAGCTTCATCAAAAAGGCCTTGAACTGTATTTGAGCATTGTAGCCAAAGTAGTTTCCAAAGGGTGGGCCTCAGTGACTCTTTCACCTCAATATTATTGAGCTTCATCTCCTACAGTTTACAGCTGCTTACAGCAACTGGATGCATTTCAAGGAAAAATGACTCATTTTAGAATCCCTGCAGGCAAAGAAACTCATGTTAATGAGAGCAATAATTGGATGTAATTTACCTGATTTTGACATATCACCATGCCCTTTGTAAGGCATAAGATGCAAGCATTAGAATGATAATAATCTAGATAAATTTCAATTACCCTCAGTAAGGATAATATTTCCAAAAGTAATTTAGGTTTAGTGTTGGAAGACACAGTATGATATTGTTGCCTTTGTTTTGCAGCAACAGATTTATCTCCCCCATCATATTTGGCTTAATCTAGTATTGAAAGAATTTCTGCATTCTGTGAAAGCTCAGAGGGAGGTGAAAGAGGTCTAAAACACATTAGTTGGCAATTAGAAAGTAGCATAGAATAATCATTTGTACATAGATTAAACATTTTCAAATCATTTAAAAATGTATCTTTATAGCAACATAAATGTCCAACTCTGGCAGTTGGGGGTGTTTTACTTTATGTAATCCCCATTAACCTCAATCAATTTCCAAATAAATAACTACACTAAGAAAATACAGTACATTTGCTATATAAATAGTTTCAAGACAGAATCTCCAGCCTTTTCTATCCAATTACATCAACACTCCATTCTTTTGGTGATTGATTGCATTAATAACCTCTATTCTTTATCCTTCTCTTATCGCTTTTTAGTGTGACTTTGCAGTACTCCCCTCAAAAGGCAGATAATATCACCCACTCCTTGCTACAGAGTTTGGCCACGTGACTTATTTTAGCAGCTTTGATAAAGTACAAAGCAGAAATTAAAACATACCTGTAAATTTCTGCGTGTGCTTCTCTTCAACTTTCATGAGAACATATTGTAGGCTGAAGCATAAATTGTTGTTGTTACGTGCCACTAAGTCGATTCTGATTCATAGTGACCCTGTATAGGATATGAGGAGCACGTGTGTTTGAACTGCTGACCTTGTGGTTCATAGTCCAGTGTTGATCCTATAGAACCACACCAGAAGTCCAAGGCATAAGTTGTTGGTGTTGTGTGCTGTAGAGTCGGTTCTGATCCACAGCAACCCTGTATAGGGTTTCTGTGAAGCTGTGAACTTGAACTACTAACCTTGCAGGAAAGATGAAAGGAAGGAAGGGAAGAAGGCCTATACCAGGGTAAAGGCGAAAGCTGCTGCTAGGGGGATATTCATGCTGCCAACCTCAAAATTAGCAGTTTGAAACTGCTAGTGGTTCCAAGTCCAGTGATTATCATTTTTCGTATGTCTAATATGCAAAGAAGGAGCTCTGGTAGTGTAGTGATTACGAATCGGGCTGCTAATCTCAGGTTCAGCAGTTCTAAACTACCAGCTGTTCCTCAGGAGAAAGATGCGGCTTTCTGCTCCCGTAAAGATTTACAGCCTCGGAAACCCTGTACAGGGTCACCATGAGTCGGAACCAACATCACAGCACATAACAACAAGGAGGCCTGGTGTAGCGCTGTGGGTTAATGTGCCTCACTGCAATGCCATTTGAACTGCAAGATCAGTGGTTCAAGCTCCCCAGCTGCCCCTCGGAAACCCTATACAGGATTGCTATGGGTCAGAACCGACTCGATGACCCTTAACTACAACAACAACAAAGGCACTGTGGGATAATTCACTGAACCACAAAGCTGGTAGTTTAAAATCACCAGCTGCTCCTTGGAATGCGACTCCACAACACAACAACAAGGAGGACTCCTGGTGTAGCGCTGTGGGTTAAAACGCTGGACTGCAAGGTCAGTTTGAACCACAAGGTCAGCGGTTCAAACGCACCAGCCCCTCTTCAGAAACCCTATACAGAAGTGTAGGTCAGAACCGACTAGAAGGCACTTAACAAGAAAGAGTTGTTGGACTTATTAAAAGCCATACAGTGGGAAGTGATTTGACGGATTTGCTACTAGATTTTCAATGATCTTGTAATCACCGTAAAAACCGTTCCTAGTATCTTCCTTATAACTCATTTGCATTTAAAATATTTTTATTATATTTAGTTATACTGGCTATTTATATTTATTCTGTGAATTGCTTGTCTATATTCTTCAGACATTTTTCTATTGAGGGTGTCTTTTTATTGATTCATGAGAGTTCTTTGCATATTGTTGTTGTTGCTAATTGCCGTGGAGTTGGTTCCGACTCATAGCGATCATGACAGGGTTTCCGAGGCTGTAAATCTTTACAGGGGCAGAAAGCCTCATCTTTCTCCCGAGGACAGCTGGTAGTTTCGAACTGCTGAACCTGAGATTAGCAGCCCGATTCGTGATCGCTACGCTACCAGAGCTCCTTTCTTTGCATACTGGTGGTGGTGGTGGTTATTTGTCATGGATTAGGAATCAACTCATAGCGACCCTGTACACGGTTTCCGAGGCTTTAAATCTTTACGGGAGCAGAAAGCCGAATCTTTCGCCCGCGGAACAGCTGGTCGTTTTGAATTGCTGACCTTGGAAGGTTCGCGACCAGATTCGAAACCACTATACTACCAGAGCTCCTTCTTTGCATATTTTTGTTGTTAAGTGCCGTCGAGTCGGTTCCGACCCATAGCGACCCTGTACAGGGTTTCCGAGGTTGTAAATCTTCACAGGAGTAGAAAGCCTCATCTTTCTCCCGCGGAGCGGCTGGTAGTTTCGAACCGCTGACCTTAAGGGTCGCAGCCCGATTCGTAACCACTACGCTACCAGAGCTCCATCCTTCTTTGCATGTTAGACATAACGATAAACGATAAGCACTGGACTTGGAACCACAAAGTCCACGGTTTGAGCCTGACAGCCGCGACATATGAGAAAGATGTCGCTTTCTGCTCCTTTAAAGATTTAAAGCCTTGGAAACCCTATATAAGGTTGCTATGAATCAGGAACTGAATCAACGTCTCTTAACAGCCGGATCGGCAACAACGAAAGCACAGTCACTTTTTTTATACATATATACTTAGTCTAAAAATATAAATATAAAAATAGCTTTCTTATGTATTTCAAAATTTGTCTTTAATTTTTAATAATTTTTCACAATAACATTTCATGTATGTTTATGTAGTCAAATTTCATTATATGTTATTGTTTCTGAATTTTTTGTCATGCTTAGACAAAATTATAAAATTATTCATTTATATTTTCTTGATGATTTTATGTTTACATTTTTTCACTTAATATTTGACTCATTTGAAGTTTATATTAGAGTCATGAGTGAGTTCGGATGCAGCTGAATTAATTTTATAAGTAATAAATGTTGTTGTTAGGTGCCATCGAGTTCATACTGACCACTGCAACCTTATGCACAACAGAACGAAACACTGTCTGATCCTGGACCAACCTCACCACTGTTGCCACGCTTGAGTCCATCGATGCTGCCACTTGCTAATTCCAGCTAGTTGGGGGTCTTCTTCTTTTTCTCTGACCCTCCACCTTACCAAATGTGAAATCCTTCTCCAGTGACTGGTCCCTCCTGACAATATGTCCGAAGTATGAGAGACAAAGTTTGGCCATCCTGGCCTCCAAGGAGCATTCTGACTGCACTTCTTCCAAAACAGATATTGGTTCTTTTGGCAGCCCATGGCACTTTCAATATTCTCCTCCAACACCAT
>NW_006408651.1:7627399-7645885 GCF_000296735.1 Chrysochloris asiatica
AAGATGAGGCTTTCTACTCCCGTAAAGATTTACACCCTCGGAAACCCTGTACAGGGTCGCTATGGGTCGGAACCGACTCGATGGCACTTAACAACTAGAAGTAAGTATGATTCTCTGGTATTCCAGCTGTTTGACTAATTACTATTTTTAAAAAGTGTTGTATGTGAGTAAACACCTGGTCATTAACCATGGATTTATTAGTGCTTCCATTAATTTGCTGAAAATAAATACCCAGGCCACAGAAGTGGGGCTGAGGTATAGTTGGAAGTCTGGGTTAATATATTTGTTCCAATATTTAAAAATGTACACTCCCTACCTGTGCAGTTTGGATTCATATAGAACAGGGCCACACTGAGAGCTGTGCTAGGGCCAGAACCACACCTTAGTCTTTGTGTCTGAATGATGTAGGTGCTTAATAAATATATTTTAGGAGAAAAATATATGATTGATAAAATGATCAATTTTTTAAATCATCTTTATAATAAATAAGGGGGCAATGCGAGTCCCTGGGTGCCCCAAGTACTCTGTTACTAATACAAAAGTTGGTGGTTCAAATCCACCCAGAAGCACCTTAGAAGAAGGGCTTGGTGATGATACTTTCAAAAGATTATAACCATTGTAAACACTATGACACAAATGAGATCACCACAAATCAGTGTTGACTCCATGGAAACTGTGTTTTCCTTGGTTTGTATAGTTGGGTGGTAGAGACGTGGGTTCTATTCCTAGCCAATGCAACTTATGTACTCCACCACCCATCTGCCACTGGAAGCTGGTGTGTTGCTATGATACTGAACAGGTCCAGCGAAGCTTCCAGACTGAGATGGATTCAGAAGAAAGACCTGGTGATGTGCTTCTGAAAGCCAGTCAGTGAAAACTCTAGGGAGTACAGTGGTCTGATGCAATGATTCACTGCAATTATGGGATGTTTTGCATGGTGGCACCATGAGTTGAGAGCCACCCACTGGCAGCCAATAACCACATAATAAATAAGACATTGCTCAGAAAGACTCCATATTATGGGGATTCTTGAAGTTCATTAATACAAGTGCATATTTTTAGACCATTTCACAGTGATCTGTGAGATGATGCTTGGATACCCATGCATACTGAACAGATATGGGAAGGAGAGTAAGCATATACCCACAAAATACAGAGATATGTTGCTGTTGTTGTTTGTTGTTAAGTGCCATCAAATTGATTCCCATTCATAATGATTCTGAGGCTTTAAAAATATTGTTGTGGGACCAGAAAACCTCATTTTTCTTCCTTGGAGTGGCTAGTGGGTTCAAACCACTGACCTTGTGGTTCCCAGTCCTGTGCTTATCATACAGAGACACCATGCTTGTATATATAATATATTGTTAAGTGTCATCAAGTTGTTAAGTGCTATCAACCCATAGTGACCCTACATAGGGTTTCCAATGAGCGGCTGGTAAGCTTGAACCACTGACCTCGTGGTTCAAACTGACTTTGCAGTCAAGTGCATTAGCTCCACAGTACCACACTAGGACTTTCTCTACGTCTCTCTATATAATATACATATACATATATTGTTGTTAAATGCCATCGAGTCAGTTAGGAAGCATAGTGACCCTATATAGGGTTTACACCACAAGGTCTGAACTGACTCTGAGGCACACATATATATGTACATGTGGGTGTGTATACAGTAATATATATATTTGTTGTTAAGTGTCATTGAGTCAGTTCTGACCCATAGCAACATGTATAGGGTTTCCAAGGAGTGGCTAGTAAGTTTGACCCACAGACTTTACGGTTCAAACTGACTTGCAGTCCAGAGCATTATCCTGTAGTTCCACACCAGGATTGTCTCTCTTTCTTCCTCTCTCTATATATATTTGCAACTAAGGTAAATTGTTGTTGCTGTTAAGCAGCACTGAGTTGGCTCTCACCTTTATAGGGTTTCCAAGGGGATATATCTTTGCAGGAGCAGAAAGCTTCATCCTTTTTCCACAGAGTTACTGGTGGGCTTGAACTACCAACTTTGTGGTTCACAATTCAGTGCTTCCCCTACAGAGCCACTGCACTCCAGCAAAGGTAAACCCCCATATACAAGTATTCTCTGTCAAACCTAACAACAACCATTTACCTTTACTGCAAACATATCTATGAATGTGATGGAGTATACAGGGGGAAAAGTTAATGAAAACTTCTGAAGCATAATCAAACACCTTGAGGGAATGAGTTGCTGGGCCTTGGACCTCAGGAGCCCAGCCTTGAACACCAGTCAACTGCCATAACATAGTCCACAAAGACACTATTCTACATCCTACTTTGGTACATAATGATTAGAGTCTTAAACACTCATGAGCAGTCATCTAAGGTGCAACTGTTGATCTCTCCCTGTCTGGAGGTAAGAAGAGTGATGAAAATCAAAGACACATAGAAACAGTTAGTCCTAATGTACTAATGAACTATATGAACATCAGTCTTCATGACCGTGAGACCAGAAAAACTCGATGGTGTCTAGCTACCTCTATGAATTTCTCTTTAAAGGGTAATACTTAGGAGATTCTAGATAAAGTGGGAGAAAATGTAGAACAAAACTCAAAATCATAAAAAGAGACCCAGCTTACTGGACAGATGGAGACTGGTAGAATCCCCTAGACTATGACCCTTTGTCACCCTTCAGGTCTGGAAATTAATTTACCCTTGGGTCTCAATTTCTAGTTAAATAATACATAGATCTATAAGGGAAGCAAAGACAAAAGTGAGGTAAGAACACATTAAAATAACCAACCATTTGACATCAAGAAGATGACATTCATCAAGGACAAAGTTCAGAAGGGTTAGGAAAGATGGAGGAATGGAAACAGGAAACACAGGGAAAAAGTGGAATGAGTGATGTTACACTGAAGGGGATTACCATTAGTGAACTGAAGCAAAATATGTAAGAATTATCCAGTGTAAAACTGTGATCTCTGTAAGCCTGCACACAATTCATAATAAAAAGTTAAAAAAAAATACATATGTTCAATGATAATTAGAATGTTTACATTAGAAGGGTAAGTCAAAAAGTATTGTTACTAGGGTTCCAGTTTATATATGCATGGCTTTATTCCAAATAAAACATGTTTAAACATGTCTCTTTCTCTGTGATCAGTGGATGGCTGCAGACAAGTTTTCTCAGCAATACACTTGTCTTAGTCTCATTTGGGTGTCTTCCAAAAAATGGTCCAATCAAAACAGGTCCAAAGGAATTAGCTGGGTCAGTTAAATTCTAGGCAGACAGGTCAGCTCAGAAGGTTACAGTGATTGTTTTTGAGGAGGACAAAGGGGCAATCTTGATAGATTTTCTCAAAAGACACAGGATGATCATGGGGACTTATAAAGAAGTTTTAAGAAACTGAGAAATTGTACTGGTGAGAAAAAGGCCAGGAAAGTTGTGCTGAGGAATCTAGTTTTTTCCATTGCGACAATGCACTTGCTCATTTTTAAAGGTAACAAGGGCTGTCCTTTGAGAATTTCATTCACCCTACAGCTCTGATCTTGCCCTTTTAGACTTCTTTTTGTTTTCCAAACTCAAAGAACATTTACAATGAACACAATTTGAATCCCTGAAGGATGTCATATTGCTGTTTGATGTAGTATAAATTGAAGAGAACAGAATTCTTCAGGGAAGGAGTAAAGAGACAGAAACACGGCCTTCAGAAGTGTATCGACCTAGATGGAGGAGGGTCTGTTGAGAAGACATTGCTACACATTCTGATATTTTTGTTTAATAAAGCGTTCTATGATTTTTGTAGCAATACTTTCTGACTTATCCTCCCATTTCTTCTTGTTTTTTCCCCTTGAATTTATATTTTCATCACACTTCGTTCTAACCTAAAGATCGGAGGTTTTGAGACCGCTTAGAAGTGTCTGGAAAGAAAGGCCTGATAATCTACTTCCCCCAAATCAGCCACTGGAAACCACATGGAGCTAGTTCTGATGTAACACGGAAGGAGGGGGTTGGGGGTGGGGCTCACAAATGGTAGACAACCTAATAGCACAGATTTTGTTTTGTTCTCTCACATAATTTAGCCCTATTTTTTTTTTATGATTGAAAGTAATTTGTTGAGTATTCTTTTATCATTTTTAGCTACAAAATTATAAAAATTAAATTTTAATTGAATAAGATTCAGTATGTGAAAATAATTTCTGCTGGTTTTCATCATGATTGCTATTCCTTCATAGTGAGTCTTTTAATTTGTGAAAACCATGTTTTGATTGACTTTGAAGGAATAGTTATATTAAACAACATAGTTATGTTATGATTTTTTAAATTTTATGATTTATTATTATTATTTTATATAACCATACAATTTTATTATTATTATTATTATTATTACAGTAATATAAAATGTTATGGGAAGTACACATTTAAATGATAGTTTATGATTTTTCAGTTTGTCTCCTTCTTATCAGAATGGGGTGAAGTTTAGAATCAATCCTACTGATTTTTCATTTTCCTAGATGTAGCATTGAAAGATACTTTTTTTTCTCCTGTAGTAAAGTACATAGGAATGAACTCTTTTGAGTTAAGTCCTAAAAATCACACAAGTGATCTTCAAAACTTATTTTAAGTGACAATTTAGTTTCATTTTCTTAGTGTTTTTGAAGCACATCTCCCTCAGAATGAAAGTTTTACCAATACTTAGAAAATGATTATTTATTATACTTGTTTCACTTTCACTAGGAGTCCTGGTGGCACAATACTTAGACAGTAGTTTGTTACATGAAAGCTTAGGGGTTTGAACCCACCAACATCTCCACAGAAGAAAAGATCTGGCAATCTATTCCATAAAGATTACAGTCTAGGAAACCCTGAGGTGCAGCTCTACTCGGTCATACAGGTTTGCCATGAATTGGAACTGATTTGATGCACACAACTCACTTAGAGGCACCTTGTTTAACCAAATATAATAAGAAGGTGTGGGAGGAATGAAAATAAGGTGAATTTAAGCATACTTTTTTATACCATATTTTAAAATCAAACATTTATTTTATCACAACTTTGAATATCTCTGTTACAACCCTTGGGCTGCACATATAGTGTTCTCAGATTGTGAAAACCATCTTCCATATATAAATCAGCCATCACAACCAAGTCTTGCTGTCAAACAGATTCTCCAAATAGGCTTTACTTTTTCTAAGAAAGATCAACTTCACATTTCAATTCCAAGGAACTTCTTAGTTCACTTCTCTTTGACAATCCTTTCACGTTTCAGTTGAATTTTAAGAACATAAGGCATGAAACCTTGCCATAGTTTGTGCCCAGATATAAAGATGTGCCATTGTCTCTGATTTTAATTTAAACCAGCATTGTCTTTCTTTGCTCTCCCAGGACTCCCATGAGAGCAGTGTAGTTTTTCTCCTAATAGTTGGTGGACAGAAAAGACAAGGCTGTTAAATGAAAATCATGGCCCCCTTGCTTCTCTACATGAAAATGTATCTGAATTCAGAAAATCCAAATATGAGCTGATAATCCCTTGTTTCTAAAACTACATCTTGCTTTTACTAAGAAATTAAAAAAATAACAACAGTACATAAGAAGGAAAACACAAGAAGACTGCCATTTCTAAAGCATTATGTGGCAGCTGAAAATATGAGACTGCATAAAATACAGAGCCCATATTTTGAAGGAATAAGAGAGTTTGCATACAAATAATTCTAGTACCAATTTCTTGTTGTTGTTAAGTGTCATCGAGTCGGTTCCAACTCATATCTACCAGGTTTAGATTTCTGAGGAGCAGCTGTTGAGTTTAAACCATTGACCTCATGGTTCACAGTCCTGTGCTAGAACCTACAGAATCCTACAGCGCCACACCAAAAGTCCAGTTAAGAAGGGATACATTTTATATCCACCACCCATCTGCCAGTTTATTGTACTGTGGTAGCTTGCAGTTTACTGTGATACTGGACGCTATGCCACCAGTATTCCAAATACCAGAATGGTCACCCATGGAGGATAGCTGTTTCCAAAGAGCTTCCAAACTAAAACAGACCAGGAAGAAGGGCTTGTTGATCTACTGAAAACCAGCCAATGAAAACTTTACGGATGCTAGCACAATATTGTCTGGTGCAGTGTTGGAAAATGAGTCCCCTGGGTTGCAAGGCTCTCAAAATACATGTGGCCACCACCATGGACTAGAGCCCTCCAATGATCAGGAAAATGGTGCCAGATCAGGCAATGTTTTGTTCCGTTGTAAATGGGGCTGCCATGAGTTAGAGACGGTTGGTGGTTTGAGCTCACCAGCTGATCCTTGGGGGAGAGATGAGACTTTTTGCTCCCACTAAGATTTACAGCCTTAGAAACCCTATACAGGCTTGCTATGAGTTGGAACTGACTTGGCACTTAACAACAACAAAAACAAGTTGTATGTATGGGAAGCTTTGTGAAGAAAACAATCCATTGTAGCATGAAGAATCAGGTCCCAAGGATGAAAGAGAGTCTTCATAGATCTCTGCAAACTCATCACTACTGCTAGAAATGCAGCCCAGAAGACCTGCCAGCATGGACTTTCTAATTGAAAGATAGCATTTCATAAGTCTTTAAAATGAATTAACCTATTTCCTATCTATGGACTAAATTGAATCTTTACCTTTTTTTCCTGTTGAGAATGTGCATATAGCATCATAATCTGTGGGTTTCATATTTATTGCAGGAGTGAGCTCAGATCAATCATGTCTCACTGACTTGAGAACACATTTACTTTTATTTCATGAACTCCACTTCAACCAAAAAAAAATTGTCTCTGATGCTGACTCAGCATACAAAGCTGCATTTTATACTTGTCAGGCATCATATAGATTTTTATAAAGTGAACAATGGCTGTATTTAAGTACTGATGTAGTAATCTTGAAGTCTTCTGGCATTACCCTTTGGAAACTTAATCCATAAATTTTATTAGTATTAAATGTTTCTAATGGGAGTTGACAAATAGTTGAATGGAAGAGCTTTTTCTGTGCATTTGGCAAAGAGAGAGGGAAGGAAAAAAAAAAATCTCCATTACACAATGAGAAATGCATTAATGTTCAAACCCATTCATCTCAATTTTGCACCAATATAATTTAAGATCTTTTACAACTGTTGGTGAAATTACAGTGTGCTTCAGGGAAGTTGCAAACATTTTATGGGACTAATAAAATTGTCATTGTAATACCATTATAGGGTGTTGAGACAATATAGATATTTGTAATCTCATACTCCCATGTCAAACTGAGAAGGGAGATAGTAAGTTTGATTTGAGACAAATGCTCAACAGGGCTGAAACCCAAGTTTGTTTGATAATGAAAATCACCCTTGAAGTGTTAGGCATCAAATGAAATTGAATAGGCTATCAGGCATTTTAATTGGCTGACTTGATAATGGAGTGGATAAACATTCTCAAGCTCAACCTATAAAATGAGTAATTATTGAAATAATCCTTTATTATTACCAGATAAAGTTCAAAATAATTTTCAGTTGCCTATGTTCTGCTTTTTTATTCTAGTTTGGCTTTTAGAAATATGTCCAATATCCTTTCTCACTTTTCAGCACACAGCCCAAATTCTCTTGTTTTAAAACCAAAACAAAGAAGTAAACAAGCAAACCATTTGCTAGTGAGTTAATTCTGATTCATGATAATCCTGTGTGTGCAGAGTTTGGAAACTGGTCTCCAGCCCTTTCTTCTGATGTACTGTGGATGGGTTCAGCTGTCAACCTCTCATTTAGAAGTTGGTTGCTTAATTGAATACATATCCAGGACTCTGATGGTGTCTAGTTAGATTAAAAAACCTTTTAATGACCTGTGGAACATATATTACAAACCAATATTTTCAACCTGTCAACTTTCTTACTTTTTTTTTGTTTTTATACTTCTATACCAAACACTCCATGTTTATTGAGGTTGCTTTTTTTTTTAAAGTTTTTTTATTGTTAATTGAGTGATAGTTTTACATGGGAGAACATTTGTTTTACACTCATCAGTTCATTGTAATGATTACAATCTCCTCCATGCATCATCATTCAACAGTATTTGTTTCTATTCCCTCTGGGTGTTTTTTTGTTTTTTTGTTTTCTGGATGTACACACAAACATTCAGGAATATATAATCATTTAAACAACCAAAGGGCACATTCTGTAAACCTGCCTCCTGGCCACAAACACACAGCCTTTCTCTTTCCATGAGTCTAGAGTCCTCAGCTGCTCTATTTCTCCATGTCCTCATCTCTTCCTACATCACTGCTTCTCTGGATTGGGTCCTACATTCCACTCATGCCCTTCTCCCTTGATGGTCCTAGAGTCCTCTGTTCCTGGACTGTAAGATTAACTACTCCCCCTTTTTGTTATTGAACTTCTATCTTTACTGTTGTGACAGTTGCAATTAGTCATGATGACAGTTACTCACTATTGAATCACAAGAATCTTATCCCCATCTCTTTTCACCAGACACATCTAGACAAGATGAGAACCATTCAGTGGGGATTCTACCTTCCCCCTCACACTCTGAAACTAAACTCCCTCTTGAAAACTAGTAAGCCAGTCATTCTGTGCCTTAGTCAACCAGCCCCTACCTCATTTTATGTTGCCAATGCCTAAGTTTCCCATCTCTATCAATCCTGCATACAGAGGGGATAGGATTGATACTTGATGTGAAGATTCCTTCCCTTTCAGTTGGTATTTTGAGCTACTCCATCCATATGTATAGGTCAAGTTCATCAAATGATAGCAATTTGCACTTGTTCCCTCCATCAAAAATGTTGTTTTGTTTTGTTTTTTAATCTTCCTCTAGCTTGTCATGTTTCTTGAGAAGCTGCTATTACAGTTGCTGAATGTTCTACCTCCTGGTGGGAACCTATATTACTGGGCGAATCTAAAGAAACAGGCCTCACTACTTCAATCCTACCATTAGAGTTCACTTGGAACATATGAGTCCTACATACTACTTCAGAAGAAAATGTCTCCTTAATTTCAGCATTAGTGAAGACACATGGTATCAACAAAATTCAAATTAGGAAATAATCCAATCATGAAAAGGTTAAAAATTGGGGGGTGAAAAATCTGATGGATTTTTGATGCAGGAATTCAAATTAAAACAGTCCTTCTTGAGATCAATACTTGTGGTGATGTCAGGAAAAACAGAGTATTAAGAAAAAAGTTCTGGAACTCTATTTCCTAAAATCAGCCAACAAAAACCTGATGGGCCACAATGGTCCAATTCAAAACAGATCATAGGGATGGCATGGGACAGGGCAGCATTTTATTCCATCGTACATGAGGTTGCTATAGATCAGGAACTGATTGGATGGCAGCTAACCAGAATACAACAATGATTAAACACTGAACTATCCTGTCTGTCTACTCCTGGATGCATGTCAAAATCAGAATGAACTAGATAAAACATAGAGATTCTCCTAGGAGGAATATAAGATACAACTATGTGCTCCAGCTCTGAAAAGGTGTAATGTTTATTCTACTGTCTTATTGGGTTTCTGTTGATCAAAGTGACATAAACACATACCATTATTGCTGGAGTAATATTGTGTTTGAATCCCCACAATCTTTTCCATTCCACACCCCAAGTCTGTTCATTCTATTCTCTTTCTAATGATTGGCATAGAAAGCCCCCAGGACCCAACTCTATTCAACATTGTTGAAGGGTAGTCTGCCAGTGGCTCCAAGGAAATCTGCCTCCTTTCCAAGGACATATGCTGGAGAGGTGGGCTCTTTCTAGGTGTGGCCCACAAAACTGCTATATCCATCTCACCACAGTTGAGGATGAATCAGAAAGAGTCTGGAGGCTTTGTGCCTGTAACTTGTCTTTTCTTTGGAGGGTGGGAGCCTGGGTTAGGGAAGAAACACAGGGACAAATTGCCAGAGCTGTGCTACTTGCCAGCCTGGTAACACTTGAAAAATTCTTAACCTCTTTGGACCTTGGCCTCCCCATCTGTGAGGCAGAGATAATGAAGTGTGTAGAATAGCAGTTGTCACATTGTAGGAACTCAATAAATGTTGGCTATGTTTACTATGACCAATAAATAACATCATGATAAACAGAGAGAAGATTGAAGTTGTTAACAATTTTATTTTACTTGGATTCACAATCAACACTCTTGGAAGCAGCAGTCATGAAATCAAATGTGTTGTATTAAGAAAATCTGCTATAAAAGACCTCTTGAAAGTGTTAAACAAAGATGTCATTTTGAGGAATAAGGTGAGCCTGACCCAATTCATGGCATTTTCAATTGCTTCACATGCATGGGAAAGTTGAACAATGAATAAGGAAACAGAGAAGAATCTACGCAGTTGAATTATGATATTGGTAAAGAATATTGAATATACCATGGACTGTTAGAAAAAACGACCCACTATGTTTTGGAGAAAGTGTGGCTGGATTTGTTGTTGGAAGCAATGATGGTGAGACTTCATCTCTTTTACTTTGTATGTGTTGTCAGGAAGGACATCATGCTTGGGGTCAGTGAAAAAGAGAAACCCCATCAACATGAGAGATTGACACAGTAGCAGCAGTAATGGACTCAAACATAGCAACAATTGTGAAGATGTTGCCATTCTGGCAAGACTGGGCAGTGTTTCGTTCTGTTCGTAGGATCATTTTGCCTAGGAACTAATTCAATGGAACGTAACAACAATGAGTTAAGGATAATTATTATTGTTGTTATTTGAGAAAATAGTCCTCCTTAATACTTAAGCCATTTTGAATTAGACTTTTCTGTTAGTTTAAAGAGAAATATAATACGTTGTTGTTAGTTGTCATCAAGTCTACTCTGACTCTGGTGATGCTCTATGTTACAAAGTAGAACTGCTCCATAGGCTTTCTTGACTGTAATCTTAATGGAAGAAGATCACCAGGGCTCTCCTTTCATACTACTGTCAGATGATTTCAAATTGCCAACCTTTAGATAGAAGGTGAGCACAAACAATTTCATCAACTATGGGCATTTAAATTAGCATAATCAGTGAAATTGCTTTGTTTCTTAGGGAAGCTTTCACTTAGCAACCAATTTTAAATTACACCCTCTCTCTAACATTCCCTTTCTTCTCTCCTTAACTTGTTTTTCTTGGAATGACTTACCATCATCTGATATC
Organism: Chrysochloris asiatica; assembly: GCF_000296735.1. Lineage (NCBI taxonomy): Eukaryota > Metazoa > Chordata > Mammalia > Afrosoricida > Chrysochloridae > Chrysochloris > Chrysochloris asiatica. The sequence continues at coordinate 7,638,495 of NW_006408651.1, forward strand.
AAATATATATTATTTACCTGTTTATTCATGAGAATGCAAGCTTCATGAAGGCAAAGGTTCTTTCGTATTTTTCATTCCTGATCCCACAGTGCAAGATGAGTTCCTGTTGTTGTTGTTAGGTGTCACTGAGTCAGTTCTGGCTCATAGTGACCCTGGGCATAACAGAATAAAACACTGCCCAGTCCTGTACCATCCTCACAATTGTTACATTCGAGCCCATTGCTGCTGCCACTGTGTCAATCCATCTTTTGAGGGGAGTTCTTCCTCTTGTTCACTTACCGTCTATTTTACCAAGCATGATGTCCTCCAAGGAATGGGTCCTCCTGATAACATGTGCAAAGTATGAGAGACTAAGTCTTCCCATGCTGGCTTCTAAGTACCATTCTGGCTATACTTCTTCTAACAAAGAAAGATTTATTTGTTCTTCTGGCCATCCATGGTACTTTTAATATTCTTCTCCAATCTCATAATTAAAATGCATCGATTCTTCTACAGCCTGCTTTAATTCATTGTCTGATTTTCATATATATATGAGGCTACTTATAATATCATGGATTGAGTCAGGTGCACCTTAGTCCTCAAACTGATATTTTTGCTCTTCAAGACTTTAAAGACATCTTGTACAGCACATTTGCCTAACATAATACATCATTTGATTTCTGGACTACTGTTTCCATGAGTGTTGATTGTAGATCCAAGCAAATTGAAGTCTGACAATTTCAATCTTTTCTCCATTTATCACGATGTTGTTTATTCATCCACTTGTAATGAGGATTTTTAATTTTCTTTACAATAAGGTACAATTCATACTGAGGTCTGTAATCTGTAATCTTTACTGGTATTTTAATTTCTCTTTGCTTCCAAAGAGAATTTATAGTATGTATCATATGCATACTGCAGATTGTTAATGAGTCTTCCTCCAATCATGATGCCACATTTTTCTTCATATAATTCAGTTTCTTGGATTATTTGCTCAGTATACAGATTGAATAAGTATGATGAAAGAATACAACCCTGGTGCGCACCTTTCCTGATTTTAAACCATGCAGTATCCTCATGTTCTGCTTTAACAACTTATTTATGAGCACAATTAGTAGTTTATAATGATGTACACAATCCAAAGCCTTTGCACAAGTAAACACCTTTCTGATATTCTCTGTTTTTAGCCAAGATCCATCTGATGTCAGCAATGATATCCCTAGTTACAAGTACTCTTATAAAGCCATTTAAATTTCTAGCAGTTCACTCTCGAAGTACTGCTGCTATTTTGGTTTTCAGTTAGTTATCTTTAACAGATTGCTTTTAAATTATTTATAGCAAAATTTTACTTACATGTGATATCAATGATATTATTTTTTAATGATTTCCACATATCATTGGGTGACCTTTATTTGGAATGGCCACAAATATGGATTTCTATCAATCAGTAGGCCAGGTAGTTGTCTTCCAAATTTCTTGGCATAGATGAGTGAGCACACATGTAGAGCTGCATGTTTGTTGAAAGATTTCAATTTGTATTCCACCACTTCCTGAAGCCTTGTTTTTTGCCAATATCTTCAGTGCAGTTTAGACTTCTTCCTTCAGTTCCATTGTTTCTTAATCATGTTATCTCTTGAAATGGTTGAACATTGACCATTTCTTTTTGGTATAGTGACTCTGTATTCTTTCCATCTTCTTTTGATGGTTTCCACACAATTTAATAACTTTCCCATAAAATCTTTCAATAATGCAAGTCGAGTTTTGAATTTTTCCTTCAGTTCCCTCAGCATGAGAAATACCAAGCATATTCTTCCCTCTTGGTTTTCTAACTCCAGATATTTGCACATTTCATTATAATGCTTAACTTTGTATTCTCAAGCAGCTCTTTAAGAGTTTTTTGCTCTGCTTTTTAAACCTCATTTCTACTATTCTCTTTCCCTCTCTATACTCAAGAGTAAGTTTCAAAGTTGCTTCTATCATCCATTTTGGTCTTTTCTTTTTAATGACCATTTTATTTATTCCTATATGATGTTCTTGATGTCATCCCACAACTCTTCTGGTCTTCAGTCACTAGTGTTTAATGCATCAAAGCTATTCTTAAGATGATGTGTAAATTCATTTTATTTGTAATATATTGTCTCTCTTCAACTTGTTTTAATTTTTTTCAGCTTCAGCCTGAATCCACATATGGGCAAATGATAATCTGTTCCAGAGTCTGCCCCTGAACTTGTTTTGGCTGATGATATGGAGCTTTTATACCGTCTATTCCCACAGATGCAGTCAATTTGATTTCTGTGTATTCCATCTGGTGAGGTCCATGTGTAAGTTGTCTTTTATGCTAATGTTGGTCTTACAAAATTCTAACATGTGATCTCCAGCTTCATTTCTATCATCAAGGCAATATTTTCCAACTACTGATCCTTCCTCTTTTTCCCCAAATCTTTGCATCACAATCACCAATAGTTATCAATGCATCTTGATTGCATGTTTGATGATTTCAGACTGAAGAAGTTGGTAGAACTCTTCATTTGCATCATTTTAGTGGTTGGTGTGTAAATTTGAATTATAGTGGTATTAACTAGTCTTCCTTGTAGGCATATGCACAGATAGCATTGTACTTCAAGATAGATCCAGAAATGTTCTTTCTGATGATGAATGCAATGCCATTCTTCTTCTATTTGTTGTACCTAGCACAGTAAACCATAGAATTGCCTGGCTCAAAATGGCCAATATCAATTCATTTCTGATGCCTAGGATATTGATCTTTATGTGTGCCATTTCTTTCTTTCTTTTTTTTTTTTTTGACAACTTCCAATTTTCCTAGCTTCATACTTCATACATTCCATTTTGAATTGTGCCCCATCAGCAAAAGAAGGTCTCAAAAGCTTTCCTTCATTCATGTCACTATGATCTACCCTACTTTGAGGAGGCAGCTCTTTCCAGTTGTATTATGAGTGCCTTCTAACCTGAGGAGCTCATCTTCTAGCACTATATCTGGCAATGTTCTGCTGTTATTCATAATACTTTTATCTTCTGCTATTATATTTCAGTAGTTAAACGTTTAGAAGTATTCTGCCTCTCCTTCTTTTTAGTCAGTCTTAGTCTATAAGCTCCACTAAAACCTGTTGACCTTGTTAATATTTAAAATACTAGTTACATAGCTTCCAGCATCATAACAACATGCAAGTCACCATAGTATGACAAACTAACAGAAGAGTGGTGAAGCACATAGTAGGAACTCTGTAAACATTTGTTGGCTGAACATGAGATTGAATGAATTAATGAATGATCAAAGCTAAAGAAACATCACAGTACATCTTACCATGCCTAGCAGCAATTTGTACAAGTAGGGCAGGTAAACCTCCGTACCTCTGAGTTAGAAGACAGGCAGTAAGTATAAATAATGCTTCTTCCTCCAAATACAGAATTGAATAGCTAATGTGCTCCAGAAGTTATTGATCAAAGCAGACTATTACTTGCTGAGTCGTATTTCCAGTATGGTAGAATATTTATCAACAATTTCAAGATGGATGCTGTTGTTGTTGTTAAGTGTCGTTGAGTGGCTCTGCCTCATGGCAACCCTGTATAATGTTTCTGAGGTTCTAAATCTTCATGGGAGCAGAAAGCCTCATCTTTCTCCCACTTCAATATGTATTACTTACTAAGTGCCATTGAGTCAGCATCTGACTCACAGTGCCCTGTACAGGGTTTCCGAGGAGCAGCTGTTGAGCTTGAACTACCCGCCTTTATGGTCCAAGTCGACTTTCCAGTCCAGCACAATAAAAGAGGATGGAATATCAATATCCTGTGGCTTATTTTAAAAAGAGTTCTTTAAAGTTCTTTGTTGGTGTTAAAAGTGAAATGATACAAATAGCCCTGAATTCATACACATTTTCAACATGTAGTACACTTTACATTAGTTCATTCATAAATCATACTCATTCTGATTTCTTATAATACAACAGTGACTTTTCTTGTGGTATTTTTCTAACTTAGACTTCTAATCATGACTTTAATATTCGGTACAAAACTATTTTGTTCAACAGCAGTCATTCATTGTTATAAGACTATTTGGGGCTGACAGGTGAGTAACATATGGATGAGCACTTACATCAAGTGGCCGATTTATTTTAATAAATGTTTGGTTTTGAGATACTTGCTTTAGTGTCTGATTGTCAATACAAAAACTCAGAAAGATTGAGCATTGTGCTTGTTTAAAAATTATCTATATGGGATCTAATTGACAGCAGGAACGTGAATGATTAGATAAAAATCTTAGGGGTCAATGAGTTGGTGTTAATGGGGAATAAACAACTCAGAAAAAGGAGGGTAAGAATGGTTGCACAACATGAAGAATGTAATTAATATTGCTGAATTGTCTATGTAAAAGCTGTTGAGTTGATTTATGTTTGGCTGTGCCTATTCTCAAAAAGGGGGCAGGAAGACAGAGTTATACAGGGAGAAGCCAGAAATCATATGATGATACATCTAAAAGCCAAGGAATACCAAGAAATTCCTTGCCTACCAGGAACTGGAATGTTGTTGTTGTTATGTGCCGTGGAGTCGGAACCGACTCATAACGACCCTGTACAGGGTTTCCGAGGGTATAAATCTTTACGGGAGTAGAAAGCCTCATCTTTCTCCCGCGGAGCAGCTGGTCTTGTGAAAGTCGACAGTCAAGACACTTGAGAGATAAATGTGTGAGGTTCTTATATGTTGAAAATGGATCTTTTTTTTTTTTTTTCTAATGTAGGTGATATTAATATGCAAACAAATATGTTGGGGAGATCATGAACTACATTTCAGGGTCTTCAGAAAGAACTCCCTCTCCCCCAGAATTACTCACTTTATTACAACAAGGCACTCTTCAAAAACTTTCCTGAATATCATGATTCATTTTTACAGGATACAAGTTATTAGAGAAAATACAATTATTAAGATGGAATAAAAGTTCACACTATTCTGTATTAAGCATGTCAAGACAGCAAAGAAGATGTTGATAACTTGATCTTATCGTTTCAAACAAAAAAATGTATATGCTCTGTTTTGTATGAGAAAATAAATATACATTAAAAAAAAAAAAGAAAGAACTTTCCTTTTTTCCTCCATTTCATCTTCTCTTTTCTACCACTTATCTTTCAGTTTGTCATACTATGGTGGCTTGTGTGTTTCAGTGATTCTGGAAACCATGCCACCAGTATTTTAAATACCAGCAGGGTCACCCACGGTGGACAGGTTTCAGCTGAGCTTCCAGACCAGACAGTCTAGGAAGAAGGAGACATGAACTACTTCTGAATATTTTGTCACTGGAAACCTTATGAATAGCAGTGGAACATTGTGAGATAGTGCCAGAATATTGAAAATTGAAGCATGATGAGGAGTACCAGCATATTGTCAGATAAAGTGTCAGAAACTGAGTCCCTCAGGTTGGAAGCCACTCAAAATATGACTGAGGAAGAGCTGCCTCCTCAAAGTAGAATTGATTGTGGTGACACAATTAGATTAAAGTCTTTGGGACTTTCATTTGCTGATGAGGCACAACTCAAAACGAGGAGAAACAGCTGTAAACATCTGTTAATAATTGGAACATAGAATGTATGAAGTGTGAATATAGAAAAGCTGGAAATTGTCAAAAATGAAATGGAACACACCAACATCAATATCGTAGGAATTAGTGGGCTGAAATGAACTGGAATTGGCCATTTTAAATCTGACAATCACATGATTTACTTTGTTGGGAATGACAATTAAGAAGAATGGAATCACATTCATCATCAAAAAGAATATTTCAATATCTATCTTGAAGTACAATGCTGTCTGTGATAGGATAATATTCATATGCCTACAAAGAAGACGAGTTAATATAGTTATTATTCAAATTTACACACCAACAATTAAAGCCAGTGATGATTAAATTGAAGAATTTTACCAACTCCTTCAGAGTCCTGGTGTGACATTGTGGGTTAATGTGCTGCTCAGCAAATTCAGCTTGAACTGCATTGTTGGTGGTTCAAGCTCACCAGCCACTCCTCAGAAATCCCATTCAAGATCACTATGAGTCAGAATCGACTTGACAGCACTTAACAGCAACAACCAACTTCTTCAAAATGAAATTGGTCAAACATATAATCAAGATGTATTGATAATTACTGGCTATTGGAATGTGAAAGTTGGAAATAAAGGGGAAGGGTCAGTTGTTGGAAAATATGACCTTAGTGATAGAAACAATGCCAGAGATAAAATTTTGCAAGATGGATTACTTCTTCACTGCAAATGCCTTCTTTAAAAAACATTAAAGTCAACTTTACACATGCATCTCACCAGATGGAATGCACAGAAATTAAATTGACTACAGCTTTGGAAAGAGATAGTAGAAAGGCTCCATATCATCAGGCAAAACAAGGCCAGGACAGACTGTAAAACTGACCATCGTTGTACATAAGCAAGTTCAGACTGAAGCTGAAGAAAGCTAAAACAAGTTCACGAGAATCAAAATATAACTGTGGCCTTATTTCACCTTAATATAGAGTTCATCTCAAAAGCAGATTCTCAAGAAACTAACGACAAAAGACCAGAATAGTTGTGGAAGGACAACAGGAAGAAAGCAAAGGTTATTGAGAAGACAAGAAAGAAGGAAAAGAGCAAATGGAGGTCAGAAGAAACTGTGAAACTTGCTCCTCAGCTCAGAGAAGCTAAAGCAAATGGAAGAAATGAGGAAGTAAAAGATATGAACAGAAAATTTCAAAGGGCAGCTTGAGAAGAAAAAATCAAATATTATAATGAAATGTGCATATGCCTGGAATTAAAAATCAAAAAGGGAAGAACACGCTTAGCATTTCTTAAACTGAAAGAACTGAAGAAAAAATTCAAGCCTTGACTTACAATATTAAATAATTGAATGATGCAGAAAACATCAAAATAATATGAAACAAATAGATAGAATCTCTGTAACAACAACAACAAAAAAAAAATGGTTGATGTTCAATCATTCCAAGACCCAATGGTAAAAGTTCAAGATGCATTGAAGGCATTGTCATAAAACAAGGCTCTGGGAATTCATGGAATAAAAATTGAAATATTTAACAAATATATTCAAACTGGAGACACTATTTGTGCCAAGAAATTTGGAAGACAAGTACCTGGCCAACTGATTGGTAGAGGCCCATATTTGTGCCCATTCCAAAGCAAGGTGACCCAACAGAATGTGGAAATTATCAGACAATAATCAGTAATATCACATGCAAGTAAAATTTTGCTAAAGATAATTTTTAAATGCTGCAACAGTACATTGGCAGGGAACTGTCAGAGGTTCTATCTGGATTCAGATGAACACGTGGAACAAGGGATACCAGTGGTGAAGTTAGATGGATCTTGTTTGAAAGAAGAGAATGCCAGAAAGATGTTTGCCTGTG
>NW_006408651.1:7646687-7648673 GCF_000296735.1 Chrysochloris asiatica
CTTTCCTTCCTTTTGTTTTTAACTTCCTTTCCCATCACCCAAATTAGCATGGGTCTATGCTCTACCCAATGAGTAATTCTCCCTTCTCTCCTACCCTTCGTAATCATCATAGAGATTTGCTATAGAATGAAATGCATTTCTTAAATTTTTACAATAGTGGGTTCAGGCATTATCTGTCCCTTTGCGATCAAGTCATTTCACTCAGCATAATGTCCTCCAGGATCCTCCATATTTTGCAATATTTTGCAGATTCATCACTATTGTTCATTGCTGCATAATATTCCATTGTGTCTGTGTACCAAAGTTCGCTCAGCCATTCTTCTGCCAGTGTGCATGTAGGCTGTCTGTTTTTGCTATTGTGAATAATGGTGCCATTAATGTAGGTATTCCTTTATTTATCTACTTGTGTTACACCTGTTACTTCTTGAGAGATTGCTGGGTCATATGTTGTTTCTATTTCTAGTCTTTTGAGAAAGTGCCATACAATTTTCCACAGTGGTTATAACATTTTATAGTTCCACCAACAATGTAGGAGGGTCCCATACTCTCCACAACTTCTTGAATATTTGTTGTTTCCTACTTTTGAGCTTTGCTATTAAGGAATCCTGGTGTGGCACTGTAGGATTATACACTAGACTGAAATGTTGGATTGAATCTCAAGGTTGGCAGTTCAAACTACCAACCACTCCTGGTAAACCCTATAGAGAGTCACTATGAGTCAGGGTCACTATGAATTGGAATTGTCTGGGCAGCACTTAACAACAACAACAAAGATGATATCTGATTGTTGTTTTTATTTGCATTTCTTAAAAGGCTCAAACGGACTTATGCCACAGCACTGTAAGATCAGCACTGTGAACCACAAAGTTGGCAGTTCAAACCCACCAGCTACTCCTTGGAAAACCTATATAGGGTCACTAGGAGTTGGAACCAACTCCATGGCACTCAACAACAACGACTCAAATGTAGGAACAATAGTGAGGTTAGTGTAGGACTGGGCAGGGTTGTCTATTGTACATAAGGTCACTATGTGAGTACCACTATGTGGGTACTGACTCATTGGCACTAAGAGCAATAACAACAATGGCTAATTGAAGTCTTGGTGTAGTGTTGTACAATAAGCACTGAACCACAAGTCTGTTTGAATTGAAAGGCCAGTGATTCAAACTAACCCTATATAGGATTGCTGTGAGTTGCAACTGACTTGACAGCACTTAACAACACAACATCTATGGCTAATTAATATGTTTGTAAGCTGCCTGAATGACTTCTTTAGTCAGATGTCTACTTAAACCCTCTGCCAAAAAATTATTTTAATAATGTTTTGTTGTGAATTATGTGATAGTTTACATGGGAGAACATTAGCTTTACAGTCATCGTATTGTATATCATTTCATTGTCATGGGAACAATCCCCTCCATGCATCATAAACCCATACCCTGCCAGCCTGACCCCAGGATGTCAGCACACAGCCCCTCTCCCTCTCTGCGTCTAAAGTCCCCAGCTGCTCCATCTCTCCACCTTATCATCTCTGCCTGCAACTCTGGCATCACTGCTTCTCTAGGTAGGGCCCGGATCTCCGCTCTTCTCCCTTGATGGTCCCAGGGACCTCGGCTCCTAAACTGCAAAGTCAACCACTCCCTTCCTTTTACTACAAAATGTCAACCTTTACATTTACAACCCTCACAATCAGTCCTGAAAACAGTTATTCACTATTGTATCACAAGAGACCCATCTGCATTTCCTTTCATCAGCCCCGCCTGCCTAGATAGATTGGATACTACTCACTGGAGAGTCTACCTTCCTTCACGCCTTCTGGATCTCTTGAAAGCCCATAAGCCAGTCACTTCTTTCCTGGTAGACCCCCCACCACAGTTTCGGTAGCCAAAGTCCAAGTTGCCTATGCCAGCCTATGCCTGTGTAAGGAGGGGTGGAAATGATCCTTGCTATAAGGATTTGTTCCCTCTTTTGAGCTACTGCATCCAT
>NW_006408651.1:7649885-7651228 GCF_000296735.1 Chrysochloris asiatica
ATGTTTCTTGTGATTTTGTTTTGGGGTCTACCCTTCCTGGGGTTCGTTGAGCTTCTTGAATGTTTATCTTTTCACTTTTAAGGATGTTAGAGAAATTTTCTTCCAGCAGTTCTTCAACTATTTCCTCTGTAGACTTGTGTGATTCTTCTTATTCTGGAATGCTGATAAGTCTTAAGTTATTCCTCTTCATGTAGTACAACATGAATCTTAGACCTTCTTCAGATGTTTTTATCCTTTTTTTCTACCTTAGTGGTATTGAGAGATTTGTCTTCCAGCTCACTGATTCTGCTTTCCATCTTTTCTATTCTACTCCTTTGCACTTTTAATATATTGTCTATTTCTGATATTTTGTTATTGATCATTTGTACCTATTTCTGTAGATTTTGGAGTGTTTCCAATGCTGTATCTATCTTATTTGATTGTTCCTGTAGCACTTTCTTGACTTCTTATTTTTCTCAACTCCATTGTCAAGTGTTTTGAAACATTTTATAATCATTTTTCTGAATTCCTTCTCAGGCATTTGCAAGGTCTGCCCTCCTTCCAGAATGGAGTTTATGACTACCTCTAGGTTATTTGTCTCAGACAGTTTATCTTGTTTCGGGACATGTGCTGATATGGTCATCTGCTTTTGCTTCTTGGACATGTTTAGTGTTTATCTGTGGCCTAATATTTAATTGAGTATGTGTTTTGGTAATTTTTATGCTTTCTGATTGCTTCCAGGTAGATGTGATCATGATGTGGGCTTCCCTTTTCACTCTTCTTATTGCTTAACTTAGAGTAACTTTCACAGGTGTTGTCTGTTTCCCTGGTATATCGCAGTTGGTATTGGTTCTTGCCTGGATTTTGGTGTTTTATAAAGTGTGATTGTAGCCTGATTATATGGCAGCAGTTGCTGTCTCTTCTTGGGCAACATAGGAACAGAAAGAGATAAAAGTAAAAGGGGGAGCATAAAACAGCAAAACAGCAACAGCAAAAACAAAACAAAACAAAACAAAACAAAAAAAACCCCAAAATACTGAAACAACAACAACAACAACAACAACAAAAAAAAAAAAACTAGACTAGGGTAATGTAATCTATAATCACAGAAAAGGGAGAGGTGGGAGAGAAGGAAAAAAAAAATTCTGTAACCTAATATGAGTATGAAGGGGTTCTGGTAGTGTAATGGTTACAAATTGGGCTGTGAACCTTAAGGTCAGCAGTTTGAAACTACCAGCCTCTCTGCAGGAGAAAGATGAGGCTTTCTGCTCCCATAAAGATCTACAGACTCAGAAACCCTGTACAGGGTCGCTATGAGTTGGAATCGACTCGACAGCACTTAACAACAACAACAACAACAATAT
>NW_006408651.1:7653689-7679323 GCF_000296735.1 Chrysochloris asiatica
TTATTTTTTAGTCTATTTTTGTCTTTACTTGTAAGGTGTGTCTCTTGTAGCTAGTATATTGAAGGGCCCTGATTTCTTATCCATTCTGCTTCTCTATGTTGTTTTTTGACTAATGCATTTAAGCCATTTACATTCAGTTTAATTATCAATTGTTGTTGTTAAATGTCATCGAGCCAGTTCCAACTCATAGTGACCTTGTATAGGGCTTCTGAGAAGCAGCTGTGGTTCAAACAGAACTTGCACTCCAGTACTTATCCTACAGTGCCACAAGAGGATGAATTAATTGTAGTCATTTTGCTATGTGTTATTTTGTGGTACTGCTGATGTCTTTTTTTCCATCTAATTTTCTGTACTGAGTTGATTTTGTTTGTGGGTTTTCTTTTCATTTTCTCCATTGCTATTATTTTAATGCTTACTAAATCTCTGAATGTCCTTTTTTATTTTGATATGAAGGCATATTCATTTTCATTGAGGTTACCCTGCAATTTATTACATTTTTCCCCAGTTTAAAACAGTCTGTCTTATCTTGAAATTTAGTTGGCTTTCTTGTGTTTTAGAAGTCCTGTATCTATACTATTTCTTCTTTTTGCTTTGTAGTTATCTTCATTATAAATTGATATTTTAGTTTTATAGGTTTTTCACCTTAAATACTTTTATATCTGAATTGGAAGTCTTGGTGTGGCACTGCAGGTTGATGCACTGGACAGCAAAAGTTGGTTTGAACAGCAAGGTCAAAGGTTCAAAACCCACCAGAAGCTTCTCTAAAACGCTATATAGGGTCACTATGAGTCGAGCCAACTCAACGGCACTGAACAACAATATCTAAATTGGGTTTTAGGTAGTTTTGTCGTGTTAATTTTGAGTTATTACCTGCTGCTGTTGGTTCTCAGTCCATAGAATATCCTTTAGTATTTTTTGTAATCTTGCTGTTGTTATTACAAAGTAATTTCTGTGTACTTGTAAATTTCCTTATTTCACCATCATATTTGAGGGACACTTTACTGGTTATACAATTCTTGGTTGGCAGGTTTTTTTTCTTTCAGAGTTTTGCATATATCATTCCATTGTCTTCTTGCCTTCATGGCTTCTTTTGAGAAATCAGAATTGAGTCTTATTGGTTCTCTTTTATAGGGAATTGTTTGTTTTTCTGAAGTTGCTCTCAGGAGTTTTTCCTTGTCTTTGATTTTGCAAGTTTATTTAAGATACATCTCGGTGATTTTCTTTTGAGGTCTTTCCTATTTGGTGTTATTTCAGCTTCTTGAATGTGTATCTTTTCATCTTTCATGATGTTAGAGAAGTTTCCTTCCACCAGCTCTTCAACAATTTTTTTCTATGAATTTTATTGTTTCTTCCTGTTCTGAAATTGCAGTCTCCCATAAGTTTTTCATCTTTATGGAATCCCAGAGAAATATTAGGCTTTCTTTAGACATTTTCCTTCTTTTCTTGGATTGTTCTTCTAGTTTATTAGTATTGAGAGATTTGTCTTCAAGCTCACTGATTTGGACGTCCATTGATTTAAGTCTCCTCCTTTGCCCTTTCAATGTATTGTCCATTTCTGAAATCTTAGAATTAATCTTCTGAATTTCTTTTTGCAGGTTTATATATGTTTCAAATTTTTCATTTGTGTTTGTTCTTGTAGTGTTTCCTGATTTCTTGTCATTTTTTTCTGTGTTGTCTATGCTTTCCTTGTTGTTTTTTTCTCAATCTGTTGAAAGTACCTGAATATTATTCTTCTGAATTATTTCTCAAGTATTTCCATGACCTGTTCTTCCTCGAAAACATTTGCTGGTTCTGCATCTTGGACAATGATTTGAGCCACTCTTTCTTGTTTCTTTATGTGAACTGAAATTGTCTATTTTCTCAACAACACTGTCATGTCACTGCACATGTATGTATTTAATTGATGATTGTATATTGATGGATTCTTAATTTCTCACCAAATGTCTCATGGTAGGTATAATTACAGAATAGAAGTATGTGCCCAGTTCTCTGTTCAGCATTTGTACAGCTCTGTTCAGGGTGGGTTTGACTGGTGTTGACTACTAATCTGTTATAGGAACTGGTATTGAGTCTTGCCCAGTGGATGGAGCTGCAGAAGATATGGTTGTGTCTGAGCATTGTGGGCATGGATTCTATCTCTTTTTGTTGGGGCAAGAAGAGAAAACACACATGCACAAGAAAATAAAACAAAGCCAATAAACAAACAGTAGTGAAAAAGAAAACAATAAAAGAGAAAAAAATTTTGAACAAACAAGAAAAACAACATAATATCTATGAAGATATTATCTTCTTATTATCTTATCATCTCAGATATTTTCTCAGAAGTGAGACACTAAGATAGAGTTACACTCAAAGGGAACACATAATTAGGCATGTAAGCTTGCTGACAACCACATTGGTCTACTGGTGAGTGAAAGAGGGGAATGGAGCAGTAAGAAATGGGCTGAGTTCAACTATGTTCTATAGACCGCTATTGACCTGGAGATGTGAGAGAGAAGAAGAAGGGCTGGTTGGTCCAAAGTGCAGTAAGATCTGGGGACACCTGAACCCATGGACAAGAACATAGCCACAGAGGCCTAGAGCTGAGAATGAAGCATCCAGAAGATATGAAGTGAGGGGATATGCACAAAGATACCCAAACTTGCAGATAGTGCCCATTTGACCTAGCCTCGATGTCTTGATAATTAGAAATCAACTAGAAGATTAAAAAAAAAAAAAAGAGCAAAACAATTGTAGATAAAGGAAACAAGGGTGAATTGCTACGATTTGATGAACTTGACCTATACTCATGGAGGTAGTAACTCTTAATACCAACATAGAAGAAGTTTTCACATTAAGTATCAATGCACTGTACACAGAGCACATAGGGATGGGCAACTTAGACATTAGCTACCTGAAATGAGAGGACGATAAAGGCACAAAGTGACTGGCTTATATGGTTTCAAGGGGGGGTTTAGTTTAATAGTGTGTGGGGAAGAAAGAGTCACCACTGAATAGTTTTCATTCTGTGTAGATGGGTCTGGTGAAAAGAGATAGGTATAAGATTCTTATGATTCAACAGTGAGTAATTGTTATCATGACTAATAGCAACTGTCACGATTGTAAAGGCAGAAGTTTTGTAACAAAAACAGGGAGTAGTTAATCGTACAGTTCAGAAAAAAAAAAAAAAAAAACCTAGGACCATCAAGGGAGAAAAGCACAAGCGGAATGCGAGACCTTATCCAGAGAAGCAGCAATACCAAAGATGGAGGCAGAGATGGGGACATGGAGAGAAGGAACAGCTGAGGACCGTAGATTAATGGGAATAGAGGGACTAAGAGCTGGTGGCCAGGAGGCAGACACTTGCAGAATGTGCCCTGTAGTGGTATAAATTATTATATATACCTGAATGTTAAAAAAAAGAGCTAAAGTGAATAGAGAGAAATATCGTTAACTGATGGTACATGTAGGGGATTATGATCATTGTAATGAAACAGGTATATGATTTGTTGAATGTAAAACTGATGTTATGCTCTGTACTCTTTCACTCAATCCACGGGGTTGGTGGTTCAAGCTCACCAGCTGCTCCTTAGAAACCCTAAATAGAGACACTATGAGTAAGAACCAACCAGAAATTCAATCCAGATTCAGAAGAGGATAACATTGTAAAAAAAAAAAAAAAATGGGTATTCAAGAACATTTACTTGTGCTCCTAAGTAACTTGTACTTAGACCAAGAAGCAGTTGTTAGGACAGAACAAGTGATGTTGAATGGTTGAAAATCAGGAACGGTGTGCTCCAGGGTTGTATTCTTTCACCATACTTATTCAGTCTGTATGCTGAGTAAATAATCCAAGAAACTGGATTAAATGAAGAAGAATGTGGCATCAGGGTTGGAAGAAGACTCATTAACAACCTGTGACATGCAGATGATATAACATTGCTCACTGAGAGGGAAGAGTACTTTATAATACACATACTAATAAAGATCAAAGACTACAGTCTTCAGTATGGATTGGACCTCAATGTAAAAATAAAGAGAAATCCTCACAACTGGACCAATAAATGGCATCATGATAAATGAAAAGACTAAATTTGTCAGACTTCATTTTGCTTGGGTTCACAATCAAGTCTCATGTCAAGAAAGTAAATGACATATTGCATTAGGCAAAAGTACTGCACAAGACCTCTTTAAAGAGTTTAAGAGCAAAATACCAGTTTGAGGATTAAGGTGGGTCTGACTCAAGCCATGGTATTTTCAGTTACCTCATATTCTTGTGAAAGTTGGACAATGAATAAAGATGACTGCTAAAGGATACATTTGAATGACGGTATTGGAGAAGAATATTAAAAGTGCCATGCACTGCCAGAAGAACAAATAGATTTGTATTGGAGGAAGTACAACCAGAATGCTCCTTAGAAGCCAGTACCTGGAGAAGGACATCATGCTTGGTAATGTGGAACATCAGCACAAAAAGGGGAAGAATCCAACAAGATGGACTGACATAGTGGCAGCAGCTCACAGGTATCAATAATTGTGAGGATGTGCTAGAACAGTCCATGTTTCATTTCATTGTGCATGGGGTTGCAGTGAATCAGAACCACCTTGATGGCACCTAATAAAAACAACAACAATCTGAAGTCAGTCATCTTGCCTTTGGTCTTCCTCATTTATTGTCTAGCATTCATATGCATAGAGGTGACAGAAAATACCATGTCTTGGATCAAGTGCACCTTAGTCCTTAAGGTACCCTTTTTAAAGATTTTTAACACTTTATAGAGGTCTTTTCCAGCAGATTTGCCCAGCACAACTCAATGTTTAATATCTTGACTTCTATTTCTAAGGACTTTGATTATAGATCCAATGAAATGAAATTCTTGATAACTTCAAAAATTTCTCTGCTTTTCATGATGTGCTTTTTGGTCAAATTGTAAGGATTTATTTTTTAATGTTGAGATGTAATCCATACCAAAGGATAGCTGATGTGTTTGAATTATGATTTTGGTGAAGAGTATTAAATATACCATGAACTGGCAGAAGAAAGAACAAATCTGGTTTAGAAGATGTATAATCAAAATATTCCTTAGAAGTGCTACAGGAAGTTTTCCTCTTTCAGACTTGTTATCAGGAAGGACTGTACCCTGGAGCAGGACAACATGCTTGGTAAAGCAGAGGGTCAGCATAAGGGAGGAAGATCCCCAACAGGATGGATTGACACATGGGTGTTACAGTGTGCTGAAACATAGCAATGATTGTGACAATTGCACAGGATCCAGCAGCATTCCTATCTGCTATATTCAGTGCTATAACTTTGAATCTGAACTGACTGAAGAGAAGTGAACAATAGTAATGCAAAGTACACTGTACTAAGCTAAAATGGATTTATTAATTCCTAAATTGAAATCCGTAGTCCTGGTGTGGCACTGTGGGTTAATGCACAGGACTGTAAAGTCAGTTTGAACCACAAGGTTGGCGGTTCAGCCTTATCATCTACTCCTTGGAAACCCCATACAGGGTCGTTATGGGTCAGAACTGACTTGATGGCACTTAAAAACAATAACAAAAAAAGTTGGAGTCCTGATGTGGCACTGTAGGATGAACACTGGAAACCCTATGAGTCAGAATGGACTCAACAGAACTTAGCAACAACAACCATCCCTAAAGCAATTACTGAGAAAATAAGACTATAATAAAATAGTGCACTAGAAAAAATATTTTAATACCAAAGAAGGCATTAAAGAAAAAAGACCAAAATTACGGAGATACAGAGAAAAAAAAAAAAAAGGCAAATGTAAATCCAATTATTCTTAAAAGGCAAATGTAAATCCAATTATTCTTAATTGTATTCAAACCGAATAATCTAAACACTCTTAGAATGGTAGCAATTGGCAGACTGGGTAAAAAAGCAAGATTTAACTTTGAACCGCTAGGTCAGTGGTTTAAACTCACCAGCTGCACCTCGGAAACTCTATACTGGGTCCATAGGGGTAGGAACCGACTTATGGCACATAACAACAACAACAGCAACATCAAAGAGTCACACCAATTTTGAAGTAGAACAACAAAGTTGGAAAACTGACTGCCTGGTTTCAAAATTTACTATAACTCCCATGTACAAATGACAGTGTGGTATTGGTACAGTGATATACTTGAAGATCAATTGAATAGAGATGAGAGTCTGGAAATAAACTCTTTCATTAATAGATAACTGATTTTCAACAAAAATGCCAAGACAATCAATGAAGAGATAATTTTTTCAACAAAGGGAGGGTTGAGACAGTTGGATAGTCACAAGAAAAAACAAACAAAAGAACTAAGAAACTGATCTCACATTTTATGCAAGCAAATGACTCAAAATGTATTATAGATCCTAAATGTAAAGGGTCCAAATGATAAAACTTATAAAAGAAAACATTGGAAAAAAATTTGTGTGACTTTGGATAGACAAAAATTTCTTAGCTATAACCTCAAAAGCAAGAGCCATAGAGAATAAAATAATAAATTAAACTTTATCAAAATTGAAAATATTTGTGTAAATGAGCCAATTAAAATGGGCAAAATATTTGAATAGATATTTCACCAAATGTCACCAAGTTATAAAAATTACTAACAATTCTTATGCATGAAAAAATGCTCAAAGCCTTTAGTCATTAGGGAGACACACCCACTTGAATTGTTAAAATAGAAAAGGTAAGGCCTGGTGAAAAAGTAGCAGAGACACTGACATCCTCATACATACATTACTGGTAGGAATACAAAATGGTAACACTACTTTGGAAAACAGTTTGACAATTTCTTGACATTTAAACATAAATTTGTTATATGACTAAGCATTCTTAGGCATCTAGCAAAGAAAATAAAAGCATATGTGAATATTATAGTCTAAAGAAACAATTCAACTGTCCATCAAGTGATGAATGGGTTTTTTTAACATATGGCATATCCATACAATGAAGTGTTAAGTGCTTTAAGTCAGTTCAGACTCATAGACTCATAGTGACCCTGTATAGGGTTTCTGAGGACCGACTGGTGAATTTGAATTGCTAACCTTGCGGTTCAAAACAACTTTGCAGTCCAATGCATTATCCCACAGCAACCATGGCAGGACTCCTATCATGGAGTCCTTCATCAATAAATTCATAAATAAATTCATCAATAAAAAGGAAAATGACTGATTAATGCTACCAGAAGAATTTTACAAATATAAGAATAATTATAAATATAATTAGTATAATTTCTAACTGAAAGATGTCAGATGCAAATACTACATATTCTATGATTCCATGTCTATGAAATCTCCAGGAAAGGCAAATTTGTAGAGACAGAAAGCAGATCAGTGACTGCCTGGAACTAAGGGTATTATTGGAGTCCTGATGTGTTATAGGATAAGCACCTGACTGCTAACAGAATTATTAATCATAAATTATTAAATGGTTCAAAGCCACTAGCTACTCCTTGGAAACCCTATACAGGACAGGGTTGCTCTGAGTAGGAACCAAATCCACGGCACTTAATAATAAACAACAATACGGGTATTATTGGAGGATTCCCTGGGTGGTGCAAATGGTTAAGTGGTTGACTGTTAACCAAAATGTTGGCTGTTCAAATCCACTCAGAGGCACCTTAGAAGGAAGACCTGAGGTATACAGCTCTGTGAGGTCTCCATGAGGTGGGGTTTCCATGAGTTGGGGTTGACTTGATGGTAATTGGTAAAGGTAGATATTCTCTGAAAGTGGGTATGAGAGTACGTTTGGGAGTTTTAGAAATGTCCTAAAGCTAGGTGTGGCTGCTCAACTGTGTAAATTTGATTTAAATTATTGAATTATGTACTCACAATGGATAAATGTGTTATATAAATTACATCTCAATAAACTGTGAAGGAACAAAAAGAAAAAAGAGAGAAAGGAAGGAGGAAGGGGGAGGAGAAATAAAGAAAGATGTAATCTTATTGTGTGCATATCACTTACCAGGCACTGTACTTCTTGTTGCTATTAAGTATGGTTGAGTCAGTTCCGACCTACAGCAACCCTGTATAGGGTTTCTTAGGAGCAGCTGGTGCGCTTGAACCACCAACCTTGCGGTTCAAACAGACTTTGCAGCCCAGCACATTAACCCACAGTGTCACACTAGGACTCTTGAAATTTACAATTATTAAGAATCTATACAGAATTTCAAGGAGGTGGATCTTGCCAGTTTTTGAAGTTTCAGAAACAAACGAATCATGTTAAGAAGATGAGTACTGTATTACATGATAAGGAACTCTGGCAGCATAGTGGTTACGAATCGGGCAGCTAATTTCACAGTCAGCAATTCGAAACTCCCAGCTGTTCCAAGGTAGAAACATGAGGCTTTTTGCTCACAAAAAGATTTAAAGCCTTGGAAACCCTGTACAGGGTTGCTGTGAGTCGGAACCAACTCCATGGCATATAACAACAATAACATGTTCCATGAAGCCCCTTCTTCCATGGAACTCACATTCTATTGTAGAATATTGACTTCTCAATATGCAAAAATCAATTGCATTTCTATATATTAGCAATGAATAGTCTGAAGGAAAGTTAAGAAAACAATACCATTTCAATGTAACACAAAAAAGGAACTACTTAGGAATAAATTTAATAACAAAAGAATATTTATACTGAAAATGACAAAATATTGCTGACAGGAATTAAAGAATATATAAATAGACATTCCAAGTGTTCATGGACTGGAAGACTCAATATGGTCAAGAAGGCAAATCACCCCAATTTTGTATTGTATTGGATTTGGTGGTGGTTACTGTTTCTTGGAGTTGGTTCCAGTTCATAGCGACCTTGTATTGGATTTCTGAGGCTGTAAATCTTTACAGGAGTAGAAAGCCTCATCTTTCTTCAATGGAACAGCTGGTAGTTTCAAACTGCTAACCTTGAGGTTAGCAGCCTGACTTGTAACCACTACTACCAGAGCTCATTTGTATTGGCTTTGTTGTTGTTGTGTTGTGAAGTGCCATCAAGTCGATTCCAACCCATAGCGACCCTGTATAGGGTTTCCAAGGAGTAGCTTGGGGAGCTTGAACTGCCGACCTTGCGGTTCAAACGGCTTTACAGTCTGGGGCATTAACCTGTTGCTCCTGATACTATGTCACAAAGCATTTCCACCATTGTAAGTAAGCACAAATAGGAAGATGCTCATCTACTAACTAAAAGGCTGGCAGTTCAAATCCATCCATAGGTGTCTTTTGAAGAAAGACCAAGTTATCAACTTCCCAAAGATCAAACCTTGAAAACACTATGGACCACAGTTCTACATTTTGACACGTAGGGTCACCATTAGCAAGAACTCACTCAATGGCAACTGATTCGGTTTGTTTGGGGGTTGTTGTTGTTGTTGTTCTTGTTGTTATGTGTTGTGGAGTCGGTTCCCTGTACAGGGTTTCCGAGGCTGTAGATCATCACGGGAACAGAAAGCCTCATCTTTCTCCCGTGGAACAGCTGGTACTTTCAAACTGCTGACCATGAGGTTAGCAGCCTGAATCGTAAACACTACTACCAGAGCTCCTAGTTGTTGTTGTTCAGTGCCGTCGAGTCGGTTCCGACCCATAGTGACCCTGTGCAGGGTTTTCGAGGAGCAGCTGGTGAGCTTGAACTGCCGACCTTGCAGTTTAAACGGCTTTGCAGTCTGGAGCCTTAACCCACAGCGCCACGGCAGGACTCCCTGGGGAGATCAAAATCCTGACACCCAGCCGCCATCTTTATTCACTGGTCTCTCAAGCCCATTTGCCACCAGATGGCAGCACTGAAGTTGAGAGGGCTTCAACACAGAGCCTCCTTGCTTGTTGAATATAAATGAAAACCTTGAGACCCCTTCTTCAGGTAAGTCATACTTTTAGCCTACCTCCTATCTCCCCGCCCCCGAGAAGGCAACTCTTTTCAATAACCAGCCTTCTAGACTATAATAGAAGCTTTTAACGTTATAATCTCTTGTCACATTACTCACCAGTCTCATCTAGGCCCAGGAAACCATTTCCTGGAGGCCTCTTTTTTATTTGTGTTCATTAGCTCCACTAATACATTCTCTTGGAAACCACAGTTTAATAAATTTCATAACGCATGACCAGTGGACTTAATGAATATTAGTCATTCGAAGCAATTTTTGTTTATTCAGCTTCCCTTTCCTTTCCTCCCTTCCCCTACCCAGACCTCGTTCAGTGGAATGATAATAATACACAGAGAGCTGGATAGCCACAGAAGACTCTAAAAGCAAGAGTAGTAAAAGGATCTTTCTGAGCTCACACCTGTTTTAAGATTTGTTATCCTTAAAACGAAAAGCTGTAGGGATTCACTAGGCTCCTTCCTTGTAGCTCCCAGTGGACCGCGCCATTAAACCGCAGGGAGGAGCCGAGCCTTCAGTGCACTTAAAAGTACTTATGTCAAATCCATCCCATTCTTCCGGCCTCCGTCCCTCAATCCAGCCACCATTCCCAGGGGCTGGAGCGAATTACAAGGCATTCACTTCATATGAATGGGCACAAACAGACTTTTTCACCATTTCGATATGTCTACATTTGCAGGCACATCCTGTAGACTGCCTGAAACAGCCTTGATTTCAATTTACTGTCTCCCTAAGGATCTTGCCATTCTCCTGAAAATGGAAAACTCAATGGTCGTTTCTTCTCCTCGACCTCTCACCCCAGCCCCTTTCTGCCCTCCTTCTCTTTCAAGGAAAGAGCTGTACAGGGAGGAATATTTTGCTCAAGATGAATAGAATGAAGTTTTGATGCTTCTAACAGGGCATATGAGCTTTTATTTGAAAAAATAATAATGAGAAAGTTGCACCAGATTACCACATTTGGAAAGTGTTCAAAGTCAGTGTATGAAGCTCATTAAATGCCGTCCTGGGTCCCCTTGGAATATGGCTGTATAAGAGCGCATGGAATTGTAGTCTTGAACTTTTGCGTTACCGTTTATTTTCTGCAGGAGCTAACTATATTTCGCTTTTTATTATAGAAATTTTAAAAATACAAAAGTAGAGGTATAATGAATATCCATAAACCTGCTCTTTAGCTTTCATAATGATCAATATTTGACCAGTCTTATTTTCTTTCATCTTCTTACCATATCTACACTTCTTGGATATTTGAAAAACAAACCAGAGGTGTTATATGTTTCCCTTATAAATAATTCTGCATGCATTGCTAACTGATAGGGCTTCATATTTTTAGCACTATCACCATGTAAACATCATACTTAATAAAATTAATAATAATTCCTTAAAATCATCAAATACCCAGTCCATATTTATTTTTTCCTTGATTTCCTTAAAATGTCTTTTTATCATTCAGAATCCAAAGTTCCCTCATTACATTAATTACTATGGATACTAAGTCACTTTTGTTTTATAACGGTTCCTCTTTTTTTTTTCTTGTATGTCATAGATTTGTTGGTGATACCAATGTTTTTGTTCTGTGAAATGTCCCGGTCTATGGATTTGACTGATTGATTTCTTGTGGTGTCTTTTAACTTCTTGTATTATTAGGGCTATTTCTGGTGGAGAAAATCTTGGCTGGGTTCTTTACTCTTAAAATGGACCAGAAACACTTAGGTAGCTAAATGGATTAGACTATGGGAAGCATTCATCATTTTGTTTTGACATCTGTAGTTAGACTTCTTGTTGTTAAGTGCCATGGAGTCAGTTCTGACTCATAGTGACCTGTATAGGGTTAGACTTACTGTTAATTCTTTCAATAAATATGAATTAGCTCTGATAATGTACCAGGCACTGTGCTGGGCTTTGGGATGCAAGGTAGCTAATGGGGCTGGGAATGCACAGTGATAGAGAAAAACCCAGACCTAGCCTAACAAAGCTTAAGGTCATGGGTTTCAAAGCATTACTTAAAAAGACACCTATGTTTGGTTCTCCTAAGACTCTAATCAAGACCATCATGTTATAAAAGCATCTCAAACATCCTGAAGAATACTGAGGATGAAATTATGGAATGTTTAGACAGACAGAAATGACACTGGAAATCAATATTAGAGAAGTCAGACACTAACTACTCTAACTGGGCCCTTGGATCTGGTCCTCGGATAAATTAATTTTGGATGCCCATACTTCATTACAGAGTGCTGTGACTCTGTAGGATAAGTACTGGACTGCTAGCCACAAAGTCAATGGTTCGAACCTACTAACTGCTTCAAGGAAGAAAGATGAGGTTTTTCGGTTCCCACAAAGGTTTACAGCCTTGAAAACCCCATACAGGGTCGTTACGTATCATTATGTAACTCACTCAAAAACACTTAGCAAGGACAACAGTATTTCATCACATGTAGATCAGTACTGCAGTTGCCCTCTAAAAGAAATGGACTGAACTATTCCACAGCCTAAGACTAATGACTTGGGACTCACTAAGCTATAATATCTCAAGTTACAAACGCAAAATTTTCTTTCCGAGAATTTTAAAGACAATTATGAACTACTTTAAAGTCTGGAAATTTGAGGATTATTAGTGACATTAATCAGATGAAGTTTGAGCTAAACTTTGTCTAGGGTTCTCTAGAGAAATAGAGTAAGATGCCTGTTGGTCTATTTATTTGGCTAACACCTATTTATCTCTGTCTTGTTGTTATTGTTATTGTTGATAAGTGCTATCAAGTTGGGTCCCACCCATAGCAACCCTGTATTGGGTTTCCAAGGAGCAGCTGGTAATTTTGTATCACCAACCTTGTGGTTCAAACCAACCTGGAGACTCAGTGCTTTATCCTACAGTACTATACAGGACTCATATAAGTGTAGTTTGAGTCAAGTACCAAATCTGTAGATCAGATGATAGATGAATGGAGGATTCTGGCAAGTTGTGCATTTGTAATTTGGAGGAAGAACAGACCCTAGGGAAAAATTCCTCCTTTGCTCTTAAGGTCTTCAACTCAGATGCTTCTATGTCCTGGTAGCACACTGGCTAAGTACCCGACTGCTAATCAAAAGGTCAGTGGTTTGAACCCACTAACCGTTCCATGAGAGAAAGATGTGGTACATGGCTTCTGTAAAGATTGCTGTTGGTGTTAAGTGCCACCAAGTCAGTCCCTACTCCTTGCAACCCTGTATAGGATTTACAAGGAGCGACTAATGGGTTTGAACTGGCCACCTTGCCAGTTCAGTAATAAACTGTTCATCCTACAGTGCCATGCCAGGACTCCTCTACTCTGTAGCTATGAGTTGGGATAGACTTGATGACAACAAATTTGATTCTTTTTTTCTTTTTTTTTTGTTACTCACATTATGGCAGGCAATCTGTTTAATTAAAGCCAACTGATTTAATCATGTGACACAATCTCTCCATAACATCATCCAGACTAGTGTTTGACCAAAAAACTGGGCACAATCTCATAGTCAAATTGGCATATAAAATTAATCATCTCAAATTTTGGGTCCATTTTTCTCTTCTTTCTCTTTTTCCCCACCATTTCCTCCTGTACTTCCTCTTTTTTTCTCCTTTTCTCCTTCCTCCTGGTTAAACATTTATGAACATTTGCCAATGAAGCAGCGTGTCAAACAGATTGACCAAGACAACTTAAATATCCCCTTTTGGAAATTCTGATTAGAGAGACTTTTCTCACATTCTCTCTTCCTTCTCATATGTTTAAGTAAAGTTTAAGTCTCATCATACATTTTCCTTTTTTAAAAAAAAAAATATATATTTTATCGTGTTTTTGGTGAAAGTTTACACAGCAAATTAAGTTCTCATTTGACAATTTCTACACAAATTGTTTCATGATAATCATTTCACTGTATGTCAAATAGGGCCTTTGGCAGAGTAATCAGTTCTATCTCTAGGATTTCAGTCCCCACATAGACCTATCTCAAAAACTTTTTGTTGATTGAAAACTGGATGCTATGTTTATTTGCAGAGTTAATACAACTCCAGAGGAGAAGCAAATTTCCAAATGTTTTCATCCTTTTTAAATTGACCATTTATCTCCCCCTGAAGATGTGTATCTTCTAATAGCAAATAAGAGTCATTCATCTTGAACTCATTACTCTACATTCATCCCTGTAGCAAGTTACTGAGTTACTGAAATGCTGGGAACCTCAATAATGCATCATATGTCTCGTTAGCAATATAAAAATGTGTTTCCAGGCAGAAATATTAGCTGCTGCCAAAATGAACAACTGTCTGTCATTCAGGAATGCACTGCAGGAGTCAGATACCTTATGTTTTATTATGAAACATGTCCTTTAGTGAAGGGTGCAACAGACATATGCAAATTTGTCTTCCTATGTGGTTCCTTAATGTGGTTGGATGCAGGAAGCACTACAAATGGGTTATGTTTAAATCATTGCTTATAAGTCTATTATTTGCAACTGATAAATACCTTTTCTAATAGGGAGAGTGCTACAAATCAAGATTAGGTTTCTGAGATGACACATAAAAGTTGACTTAAAACAAAGTTATAATGGTCTAATTTGCAGACACAATTCTTCCTGGTGTGGCACTGTAAGAAAAGCACTGGACCACAAGGTCAATTTGAACTACAAGGTTGGCAGTTCAAACTCATCAGCCGCTCCTCAGAAACCTTAGACACAATCACTATGAGTTGGAATTGACTCGATGGCACACAACAGTGATTCTTCCTAAAGAGAAAGTGGTAGCCCTGTAGAATAAGCACTGGACTTCAAACCACAAGATCAGCAGTTCTAGCCCTCCAACTGCTCTTCAGGGGGGAAAATGAGGCTTTCTGCTTCTGGAAAGATTTATAGATTCAGAAATCCTATATAGGGACACTATGAGTGAGAACCCACTTGACGGCAGGCACTCAACAACAGAAATTCTTAAGAAGTCCTGGTGTGGCATTGCTGGATAATCACTGCACGGCTATTGGCAAGATTGGCAATTGAAGTCACCATCCACTCCTCAGAAACCCTATACAAGGTTGTTATGATCCAGAACTGACTCAATGGCATGTAACAACAACTACAACAACACGATTCTACTTAAGCCTTGGAAACTCAATGGGGCAGTTCTGTTTTGCCCTATAGGGCCACTATGACTCGGAATAGATTTCACAGCAATGGTTTTTTGTTTGTTTGTTTGTTTGTTTGTTTGTTGCTTCTCCTGGACAACCCTCTGCCCAGCACTGATTCCCTGAGGACGCTAAGACTTGAGTCACTGTAAAGACAACTTGTAAGAACGTATTTTGCATTTCCAGTTACATAGTTCTGTATTTACACTGTCTCTATCAAGACCTTTGGTGTTAATTGCCATTTATTTACCTGGCTTTGACCCATGCTGAACTCATGTGCAATAGAATGAAATGTTTGTCAGTCCAGTGCCATCTTCATGATTGTTGGGATGATTGAGTCCATTGTTGCAACCACTGTGCATTTTGAGTGTCTTCCAACAGAGGGGTTCAATTTCTAGCACTATATTGGACAGTGTTCTATTGTAAGCCATACATTTCTTAGTTTTAATGGCTAACTTTTGGCAGTAGATAGCCAGGCCTTTCTAACTTGTCTTGTCTAGAAGCTCTACTGAAACCTCTCTTCGCTGAGTGACTCTGCTGGGACTTGAAATATCACTGGTATCACAACAGTATTGAAGCTACCACAGTTCCACAACTGACAGCTGGGTGGTGAGCAGAGATCTTGTTGTTGTTGTTAAGTGCTGTTGAGTTGGTTCTGACTCATAGTGATTCTGTTTGGGTTTCTGAAGCTGTGAATCTTTGTGGAAGTAGAAAGCCTCATCTTTCTCCCTCAGAGTGACTGGTGGGCTCAAACCATCGACACTGTGGTTTCAGTCCAGTGCTTATCCTACAAAGCCACCATGCTCATAATGGAAAAACTTTATCCTTTAAAAAGGGGAAAAAAAGTATCTGTGGCCTCATCTAGAGCCTCCAAACAAATGAATATTTTGGTCTAGTCAACAAGGGGTGTTGTTGTTGTTAAGTGTCATCGAGTTGGTTCTGACTCATAGTGACCCTGTATAAAGTTTCTGAGGAGCAGCTGGTAGGTTTGAACTGTCGCCCTTGTGATTAACAATCCAGTGCTGATCCTACAGCGCCACACCAGTGAGGGGTAATGCACTACAAAAAGTTGCTTGGCATCATATGCAGATTAGTTGTCTAGATATTATATTTTTCAAACTGGGTTTTCTGTTGTGCTTGCTTGAGCAGCAAATCACAAGTCTTCTGAAGAGTTGGGAAGAAGCTCATAATAATGGCTTTTATAGTGACAACTCATAAATACTGCCAGAGAACAGTCTCAGGTGGATTCAGGTTTGATGATGGTAATGTGGGGAAGGGCCTGCTCATTAACTTTCTTGCACCCGCTTATAGGTATAGCTCTCCTAGTAGAGGTGTACCAACATTTTTCCAAAGCTTGAGTTAAAGGTGACTCTGGATGAACATCCATATTTCTTCTACACCACCCTACAACTGATGATAAATACTCCTGTCTTTTATTTGTCAAAAAGTATAATTAAACATTGGTACATATTGAATTTCTGTTAAGGTTGATGGAAAATTCTGAAAATGGATTACTGGTGATGTTTGCACAACATGATGAAAGAAACTTAAGTCACTGAATTGTACATGCAAAAAATGTACAATGGCAAATTTGTTGTAATATAAATACTTCTTGTTAAGTGAGGTAGAGTTGGTTCCAAGTTTTAGCAACCCTGTATAGGGTTTCTGAGGAGCAACTGGTGGGTGTGAACTACTGACCTTGTGGTTCGAAGTCTAGTGCTGATTCTACAGTGTCACTATATATATATTGTTTTTGTTGTTGTTAAGTGCCGTCGAGTCGATTCTGACCCATAGCAACCCTATATAGGGTTTCCAAGGAGCAGCTGGTGAGCTTGAACCACTGACCTTGCAGTTCAAACGAATTTGCAGTCTGACGCATTAGCCCACAGCGCCACATCAGGAATATATATATATACTTACCATAATAAATAAAATAAGTAAACACCAAAAAATCCAAATACATTTCACAACAGGATATGCAAATGTGTTTTTTGTATTGATCTTTTTTGAACCATGAAAAATAATTAGTCTTGCTTTAATGAAACTTTCAGAAAAATCATCTAATGCATATGTTTTTTAGTTTTTGTTTTATGGCTAAATTTTGGCAGTAGATAGCAGGCCTTTCTTCCTTGTATATCTTAGTCTAGAAGCTCTATGCTACTGGAAAATAATATCAGCTTGCTTATGAACATATTGCATTATTAGCATCATTTCATTCATTAGTTGTGTTATCTAGAAGGGCTGGCAAATTCTAACTAGTATCAACAGGATACAAAATTTCATTAGTGAATATAGAAAAAATAAGTGTGCAGCATTTTACATACTGTGAGGCACTGGGGATTCAGAAAGAAAATCTTTACTATTGGGGAATTTTTAGTTTATTGATGTAGACCTAGACATGCACCAGTCATTACAATATGATGGGGTACGTGCTATAAAAATAAATACACCCCCAGAGGAGGGAGTGATAAATTGTAACTTGAGAAAGGTTGTGAAGATGCCATGTAGGATGTGTCATTTGATTTGCACCTTAACAGAAGTGTGTGCTTTTGCTGGGTGGTGAAGGAAGGTAGTGGTGGTGATGGGCATATTGGTCAGAGAGTCACATGAGCACAGTCACTGAGGAGTGGAAGTATCTCTCCTTCTGAAGGAAGAGCAAGGAATGCTGGTGTCACAAAGACTTAAGGATGGGCAAAAAAATCTGAAAACATAATCATGGACCAAAGATTACAGATTCTCCCCTGTATTCCATGCTAGCAAATATAGACTTTAGCCCATGAACAATGAGATGTCATCAAAGGAGAGACGACGGCTAAACATTCTGCTAGAATATTTGATATAGAATAAAATATTAAGTAAAGTTCAAGAGAACTTAGGTCTGGATATGTTTCAACTTGACCATGCCCATTTTTCAATTCTTGCCAGGAAGCAAAGACACCTGTTTTTGAGGAATTGAACTCAGATGTCACCACCCATCATTCAAATAATTCGTATCCCATGGAGATGAAGAGTCATATCCTTCATACTCACACTTGAAATGTGCAGATGTACCTTGTGAAATGGACTTTGTTTTCTGTATCTGTCTCTTAGCAAACCTCTTGGACTCCAAGTTCTTCCTACTTAAGTTCCATCAAGCATTTCTGAATTGTGTTCCTCGTGCCCAGTGTTACAGACTTCTCCCCTCTCTTCCTTCTCCCTCTCCTTCCTTTTCATTTCTCCTGTCCCTTCCTCCTTTTCCCTCCTATTTTTCCTTCTTTCTTTTCATCTCTCCTCTTCTTCCTCCTCATTTTCTCCCTTTTCCATCTTCCTCCTTCTTTTCTCCCTCTCCCTCTCTTTCCTGGGTACCTCTGATAAACTAGAGCATCACAAGGCTTTCCTGAAACTAATTGAGTAATTTTTCATTGAATAAGCAAACATCTGTTGAATATCCCCTGTATGCCAGGCCCCTCTTCAAGACCCTCTGTATAGTGTCGGAAAAGAGTGATTGGGCTGGAAAGGTTTGGTGACATGCAATTGATTCACATCCTTTTATTTTGCTCTATCATTTAACCTGTATTACATATACCTTGATCAAAATCATACACAATCTGACTATAGAAAAGCCCTCATTCTGAGTATCCCGTTTGTCCATCCCCTTTCTCCATTCAGGGTGGTACTAGGTGGCCTTCTCCTAACCCAGCCTTCTTATTCATTCTCATACTTATATGCTGCCTGAAAGTCCCTTTTTTTGCTATTCTAAATCCCAATTATCACTCAAACCCATCACTCCATGAAGTCTTTCTGCTGACTCGCATCCTTATTAATTTCTTGTAGATATAGTTCAGGCTTAAGAATTTGAGTCTTAAATAAGGTAAGAGATTAACTCTAGGGAGATGAAGAAGAGAGATGTGATTGTTGTTTGGTGGCATCTAATTGATCCCCATGTAAGAACAGAACAAAACATGACCTAGTCCTGCATCATCCTCACAGTTTATCTGTACAAACCCAATGTTGCAGCCACTATAGTTTGTTTCTCTTTCATTGTTCATCCTCTACTGTATCAAGTATGGTGTCCTTCTCTGTGGATGTGTTCTTCCTGATAACATGTCCAAAGTAAGCAAGATAAGTCTCATCATCCTCACTTCTAAGGAACATTCTGGCATATCCTTGTTCCAAGACAGATTACTTTGTTCTTCTGGCAGTCAATTCAGTGTTGCTTGCCAACACCATAATTCAAATGCATCAGTTCTTCTTAGATCTCCTTTATTCATTGTCCAGCTTTTTGTACATATAGATAAGGAGATTGAACATATCTTGTCTTGGGTCAGGGACACTTTAGTGTTCCAGGTGACATTCAGTCTTTTAAGATTTTTAAAGAGGTTTTTTTTGGTAGCACATTTGCACAAGGCATTACATCATTTGATTTCTTGATGGCTGCCTCCATGGCATAGATTATTGATCCAAGTAAAATAAAATACTTGACAAATTCACTATTTCCTTTGTTTATCATGACATTGCTTACTGATTCATTTGTGAAGACTTTTTGTTTTCTGTATGTAATTCATAAAAAATATGATGTGATTGTTATTGTTACATTCCATTGAGTTGACTCCAGCACATAGCAACCCTGTGTATGGTTCGCCAAGGAACAGCTGGTGGGTTTGAACTGTTGACCTTGTGGTTTGCAGTCCAGTACCGATACTATAGCACCACACCAGGAATCCATGATTAGGGAAAGCTATGCAGAGGGTTGGAGTCATGGTGTGGCACTGTGGGTTAATGTGCTGGACTTCAAGGTAGCTTTGAACTGAAAGTCAGTGGTTCAAGCTAACCAGATGCTCCTCAGAAACCCTATTCAGGGTTGCTATGAGTCAGTACCAACTCTACAATAGCACTTAACTACAACAAATCCAGAGGGTTGGAGTCCTGGTGTGACACTGCAGAATAAGCACTTGACCTCAAGATCATTTTGAAACATATGGTTCATTCACCAGCTACTCCTCAGAAACCCTATGCAGGATCACTATGAATCGGAACCGACTGAACTGCACTTAAAAACAACAGCAGCATTCAGAAGGTTACATCCTCTGGTAATAAGTTGTGTCTGAAGCTGGTAATGAATACATAAGTTTTTGTTGTTGTAGTTGTTTTACATAGTTCTTTCTATCTCTTTGTATGACTGAATTATTTCATAACATAAAAAAAAAGGATATTCTAACTGCTGCTTATTCAACTCAATTTCATTATGCACCAGTCACTTACTTGTATAAGGAAATGATATTACTGTCCATTTAGTAGAGTGTGGTGAGTGTTAGTGTCTGTGAGGTATTTACAAACTGTTGGATATACAATAGGTCAAGAGATAGTTACTTTTGAATCAACTCTGATTCGTGGTTACTTTATGTACAACAGGATAAACTGTTGCCTGGTCCTGTGTCATGTGTCATCCTCATAAATGCCAGAATTTTCAAGTCCATTTTTGTGACCTCTGTGCCAACCCACCTCAACAGTGGTCTCCCATACACTAGCTGACCCTTTACATCACCAAACATGATGTCTTCTTGGAGTGATTGATCCAAAGCAAAGCAAATGAGACAGACAGTGTCCTGTTGCGACCCATGTGATTCTGATTGGCTACTTTTTGGTAGGAGATCATCAGACTTTTCTTCCTAGTCTATCTTAGTCTGGAGGTTCTGCTGAAACGTATTTATCATGGATACCTGTTGGTATCTAAAATACCTTTGGCATAGCTTCCAGCTTCACAGCAACATACAAATCACAGCAGAACAAACAGACAGATGACAGTGGCATATAATAATAACCCAGTAGATGTTAGTGATTGTCTTTATAGCTCGTTTCCTTCTGAACTCCCTAGAGTACTTTTCATCTGAATGATATAATTCAATTGGTCCTTGTCTGTTTCTATAAATGTTGCTAAATTTTCTATAGTATGAATCTTTTCCTACTGACAAACATCAGCGACTACAGCTTCCAGTATGGATTGCACATTAATGTAAACAAAACAAAACTCCTTAGAACTGAACCAATAAATGACATCATGATAAGAAAAGATTGAAGTTGTCAAAGACTTCATTTTGCTTGGATCCACAATCATGGAAGCAGCAGTCAAGAAATCAAATAATGTATTGCATTATGGATTGCATCTCAATGTAAAGAAAACAAAAATCCTCACCACATCCACACACTGTAAAGAAAACAAGAATCCTCACAACATTCTTATCTATGGAGAAAAGATTGAAGTTGTCAAGGACTTCATTCTTCTTGGATCAACTATCAACACTCATGGAAGCAGCAGTCAAGAAATCAAACAGTGTATTGTATCAGGCAAATCTGCTGCACAAGACCTTTTTAAAGTGTTCAAGAGCAAAGATGTCAGTTTGATGACTAAGGTGTGCCTGACTCAGTCCATGGTATTTTCAATTGCTTCATATGCATGTGAAAGCTGGACAATGAATAAGGAAGACCATGGAAGAATTGATGCATTTGAATTATCATATTGGCAAAAAGCATTGACCCTGGACTGCCAGAAGAACAAATAAATCTATGTTGGATGAAGTGCAGCCAGAATGCACCTTAGAAGCTTGGATAGCAAGATTTCTCACACACTTTGGACAAGTTATCAAGAAAGACCAGTCATTGGAAAAGAGCATCGGGCTTGGTAAAGTCGGGGTGTCAGTGAAAAAGAGGAAGACCGCCCCAACACAATGGATTGCCACAATGATTGCCACAATGGGACCAAACATGACAATTGTGAGGATGGCCCATGACCTGGAAGTGTTTCATTCTGTTGTGCACAGGATTACCATTGATAGGTGCATTTGATTACTAATTCAAAGACACCTACCAACAGCAGCAGCAACAACAATCTTTTCACTTCAACTCAAACACCTTGAATGTAGATCCCACAAGTTACTTGTCCGCCTACATGTCCTATAGTCAGTAACACCTAGCAGAGAGCTGAGTGCATTTGAATACAGTAGTCAGTACATGTAGACTGATTGGTTGGAATCGTCTTTTCAAGAATTAACTATATAAAACCCCCATAGTTTGTCACTCATCTACACCTAAACATTTAATAAAAGAAACTTGTGTCTGTTACTTTCCTCATCTAACATGACTTGTGAGCCTTGAGCTCAATGTAGTAAAGTAGTTTTGTTACTAGGGTTTTAGTTCATAAATGTACTGCAAAACATGCTTAAATCTGTGGTTACAATCAGTCAATGGCTGCAGAATTCTATCAGTATAATACTTGTCTTAGACTTAGTAGATTTGAGGGAGGAGGCCAAGTGCCCATAGGACCTTGAGACCTAGCCCAGAGTTCTGAAAACTCTTAAACATTTACAGTTTCTTGGAATTTACAGCTCAGGTTACACAAAGGAAACTAACAGCTTCTTCTGCTTTTGTAAAAACAAAAACAAAAAAACCCACTTATCTAGGAACCACCAATGAGAAAGTTAACACGGTGGTCTCCCCACTCAGCCCTATGAATCTTATATAAAGCTAATACGAAAACTGTTTTGCAGAGCTCAGTTTCTTTGGGTCATTGGTCCACTGCTGCTCCTCTGGAAATAAAAGCCTCTTCGTCTAATATCACTGGTGTTCAGGTGATTCTTTCTCCCCGTTCTGGCCTCATCTTCCTGCAACAGGTTAACATAAAAAAAAAATAAATAAAGATAACAACAACAACAACAAAAAACAGGAGTCCAATCAAAATAGTGGCTTCTAAGGGGATCTGCTGGGCCAGTTAAAAATTCAAGACAGCTTGATCACAAGGTCTTATTATGAAAAAGTTTCAAGAAAATTGTAAAACACGTTTGTGAAAAAAAAGGGCAGGAAAGTTACATCTAGGATTTTTTTTTTAACTTCATCACAACAATGTTCCTGCTCATTCCTGGATGATAGCTAGAGCTGTCCTACAAGAATTTCATTGGGGAAACTTACTGCCTCTACTCTACAGTCCTGATGTTACCCTTTCAGATTTCTTTTTGTTCTCAAAACTCAAAGAACATTTAAAAGGAACAGTTATATTTCCTGAGGGTGCCAAAACAACCATTTTGGTGTAACGCAAATCGAAGAGCACAGAATTCCTTGCGGAAAGTTAGAGATGAGAATACTATCTGCAGACAAATATAGACCTAAATGGCAGACTACGTCAAAAAATAATAGCTTCACATTTTCATGTTTTTGTTTAATAAAGGTCTCTATGATGTTTTAGCAATATTTTTCATTACTTACTCTCATATATGACCTAGCAGAGGACACATTTATTCACAGGCTTTCCAAAGTTTGTCTTCCACTTCCTTTTTCCACTCATTACTAGAACTGCCCAATATTTCAATAATTATGCAAACCTCCTCTTCCCCAGACAATATTTATGGAGTTTATAATCTTCTGTTTCACACTTTAAGGAAAATCTGAGCTAACCCTCGGCTACACAACCAAGTTCTAATTATCTTGTTCTTGGCGAGGCTTATTTTAATAGCCATTGACCCATGGCAATTGTTCCAGTGTCTAGAGCAGAGCTTGAATCTCATCAGGTACTGACTGGAGAGCATCTGTGAGTGCTTGCTGCATTTTCCCATCTCCCAAACTGCTCCCTGCTTTTAGGGTGTAGAGTATGCCCTGTGCAGGTTCTAGGAGGCCAAGTGCTTTTACAGGTTCTCTTGTCTTGCAGATAAGAAAACAGGATGCTTTCTGAAGGGGCAATTGCCTTTCCTGGGACTGGTGACTGGGGAAG
Source organism: Chrysochloris asiatica (assembly GCF_000296735.1). NCBI lineage: Eukaryota > Metazoa > Chordata > Mammalia > Afrosoricida > Chrysochloridae > Chrysochloris > Chrysochloris asiatica. The sequence goes on from NW_006408651.1 coordinate 7,677,402, forward strand.
GTATGATTAACAGGAGAAATTGCTAGGAGAAAGACCACTCAGGGTCATAATCAAGTCTTTGAGTGGTATCTCTAAATGGACTATACATTATGCTGGGAGTGGATTTAAAGAAGTGTGGGTGTGGTGCTGCAAGATGATGAGCTGGACCTCAAGGTCAGTTTGAACTGAAAAGAAGCCTGTTCAGATCTCACGGAAACCCTATACAGGTCGCTGTGGGTTGGAACCAACTTGCTGGCACTTAATAACAACAGAAGGTCTAAGGATGTTCAAATCAGTCATCAAAAACAATTTTCCATAGTAAATCCACTATCTTAAATGAAAGAAACCTTTAAAATAGAAATGGAAGGAGCAAATAAAGATTGTTGTTAAGTGTCGGGGAATCAGTTCCGACCCATAGAAACCTGTATAGTGTTTCTGAGAAGCAGCTGGTGAGCTTGAACTGCTGACCTGGCAGTTCAAACTGACTGTGCAGTGCAGTCCAGCGCATTAACCCACAGTGCCACACCAGGACTCAAAGATTAAATGCAGCTTAAATCATACATGCCTCTTATGCTCCAAGCTGTCCCATCTCTACTTCAGTTCTATCTTCTGAATTAAATTGTCATAACATTGAAAAAATAAACTGCAGCATCACCACCACAAAGACTTTTGGAGATTTTTCTGGCCTGGGAATTTCATGCAGTCAGATCTGACTTCTGTCAGTATCCCCAGATGCTAAACTAATTGGTCTGATGCTCAGACGAAAGAATCTAAGTCTAGAAAGACAGGAAAAGCCCCCACCTGTGACCAAGGCCATTAAACCCCAATTAGGACATAGACAGGGAAGGTGTAGATGAGTCTGGGATAATTACTAGGTTTTATCTGACAACTTGGTTCCTGCAGCCTAGGACAGAGCAGGTGATTTGGAAATCTGATCCCCAAACAGCTGCAGATGGTGCAGACTGATTGCACCCTGGCCAGCTGGACCTCACCATTGGCAGCTTTCTTCCTTTCTTCAGTGTGTGACCACATACAACTTATTACTGCCTGACGAGCTGGCCCCACCTGTTTCAGAGATATAGCCAAGCACACAGCAAACCACCCAGGGCAAACATCTACAGACTCCTGTCCCTGAAATGACTGGGTTGTGTGGTTGGAGCTGGGAGGGGTGATGCTCCTTGTTCTACTTTTGAACTACCGCTAGAAAGCCCATTTGTGCTTCAGATTCTGTTTTTCCTGTCTCAGAAGGCGTAGGTAATGCAATTGGTGAATGTATTCAGCTGAGAATCAAAAGGTTGCAAGTTTTTCCCTCAGTCCACCAAAAGGACACCTGGGAGAAATTGCTGGTGATGTACTTCTGAAAAATCAGCCACTGAAAACCTTAGGGAGCATAGTTCCACTCTGACACACATGTGGTCACTATGAGTTGGAACGTACTCCATGGCAATTGATTTTTGGTTTTAGTTCCCATCTCAGGTACTTGGGGATGCTTGATAATTGCTAGTCCAGGCTGTTTTCTAGTAGTTTCCTGAGATTAGAGCTGTGGTCTTCCTGCCACACTGAAGTATGTTAAGGGCAGGGACAGTGTCATTTTTGCTTCAGTAATTGACTTGAAGACGAGTGGTTGAGTATCTACTTTATGACAGCTATTGTTTTGATGCTGAGAACACAAAAGTGAAAATAACAGACCAAGTCCCTGTAGCTTTAGAACTTACATTTTAGTGAAAGTGTTGTTATTGTTGCTGTTGTTGTTGTTAGGTGCCATCAAGTCAGTGCCGACTCATAGCGACGTTATGCACAGCAGAACGAAACACTGTCCAATCCTGGGCCAACCTCACTACTGTTGCCACGCTTGAGTCCATCAATGCTGCCACTTGGCCAGTCCATCTTGTTGGGGGTCTTCCTCTTTTTCGCTGACCCTCCACCTTACCAAACATGATAGC
>NW_006408651.1:7679913-7680508 GCF_000296735.1 Chrysochloris asiatica
GGTCACTAAAAAGGTAAACAAATGAACAAGATAATTTTAGGGAGTGATAAGACAATATAGAATGATGTGTGGAGAAGATCTGAAGGACAGTCTTGCGCAAGGATGTTCAGGGTTGTTGTTGTTATGTGCCATGGAGTCGGTTCAGGTAAGACCTTTCAAAGTAGTAAGTAACAAGAAGGTATTAGGTGTGAGACAATCTCAGGAAGGAAAGGATGCAAATGTTGTGAGACAGGAACTGGGTGACTTTTCCCAGGGACTAAAAGAATGCCAGTGGAAACAAGAGACAAATGGTTTAAGGTAGATTTATGTCCATCTGAAAAGAAGACTAACATAACCCAAGGCAGGCCTCTGTATACAGCCCAGCCCTCTAAATTAGCATGGGCAGGTAAGGGTCATGAGTTGAAAGAGGTCACTTGTGGAGGTAAAGAGAAACAGCAGCTCCAAGTGCAAGTTTGGTCCACAACAGTGGTTCTCAACCTGACCAGAATTAGTGCCTCTTTGTTGTTGTTGTTGTTGTTGTTGTGTGCCGTGGAGTTGGTTCCGACCCATAGTGACCCTGTACAGGGTTTCCGAGGCTGTAAATCTTTATGTGAGC
>NW_006408651.1:7682300-7684212 GCF_000296735.1 Chrysochloris asiatica
AATATATATATCAAGTTTCATAGTGTCTTCTGGAATCAATTTTTGGACTTTTCTTTCTTTTCTGTATGTTTTGTTTTTTCAATTACCTTTTATTTTCTTCATGTATGATGTTCTTTATGGTCATTAGTGTATAAAGCATCAAATCTATTTTTCAGATGATTTCTAAATTCCAGTGGAATATCTTCTGTACTTTTACACTTTGTACTTTGGCTCTCATGGTCTTGCTTTAATTTTCTTCAGCTTGAACTTGAATTTTTATGTGATCAATTGAGGATCTGTTCTACAGTTGGCCCCTGGCCTTGTTCTGACATGATACTAAACTTCTCCATCATCTCCTTCCACAGACGTAGTACATTTATTTGATTCCTGTGTATTTCATCTGATGAGGTCCACGTGTATAGTCACCATTTAGGTTGTTGGAAAAAAGGGGTATTTCCAATGAATAAGTCATTGGTCTTGCAAATTTTATCATGCAATCATCAGCATTGTTTCTATTTCTAAGATCATATTTTCCACTGATTGTTCCTCCTTCTTTGTTTCCAACTTTCACACTAAAATCATTAGTAATTATCATTGTATCTTGATTGTATGTTTGATCAATTTCTGACTGCAGAAGTTGATAGAATTCTTCATTTTTCTTCATCTTTGACATTGGTGGTTAGTGCACACATTTGAATACTAGTCACATTAACTGGTCTTTTTTATAAGACTATGAATATTATCACTGAGAGTGTTTTCTTTAGGATAGATCTTGATATGCTCTTTCTGACAATAAATATAATGATGATATATCATATTATATGATTGTCTGCTTCAAAGTGACCAATTTCAGTCCATTTCAGCTCATCAATGCACATAGTGTTCTGTTCCACTTTTGAAAACTTCCAATATTTCTAGATTCATTGTTATTGCATTCTACATTTCGATTATGAATGTATGTTTGCAGTTGTTTCATCTCCTTTTTAGCTGTGCCAGTTAGGGAAATGAAGGTCCTGAAAGCTTTACTCTGTATCATTTTCATTAAAGATGACTTTACTTTGAGGAGGCAGTTTTTTTAGTACCATCCAATCTGAGAGATTCATCTTTTGATACTATAGCAAACAGTGATCTGCTTCTGTTCATAAGGTTTACACTGTTTTTTGTTGTTTTGTTTTTTCAAAACAAAGAGAAAGGTGTGTGGCAGGATTGTATCCTTTCACCATACTTATTTAAAGTATATGCTGAGCAGATGATCCAAGAAGCTGAACTATATGATTAAGAGCACAGTATCAAGACTGCAGGAAGACTAATTAACAACTGGAATATGCAGATGACACACCTTGCTTGCTGAAAGTGAAGAAAACTTGAAGCACTTACTAATGAAGATCAAAGACTATAGCCTTCAGTATAGTCCACACCTCAATATATATATATTAAAAAAACAACAAACCCTGGGCCAATAAGCAAAATCATGATAAATGGAGAAAATATTGAAATTGTCAAGGATTTCATTTTACTTGAATCCATCCATAATCAACACCCATGGGAGCAGAAGTCAATAAATGAACTGATACATTGCGTTAGACAATCTGCTACAAAAGACCTCTTTAACAAGTTAAAAAACAAATACATCACTTTGAAGACAAAAGTGAGCCTGATCCAAGCATTGTATTTTTCCAATTGCCACGTATATTTATGCATGGTCTGGACAATGAAAAAGGAAGAATAAAGAAGAACAATAAAGAAGAACAATGCAGTTGAATTATGGCATTGGCAAAGAATATTGACTATACCATGGACTGCCAGAAGAATGAACAAATCTGTGTTTGAAAAGTGTACCCAGAATCCTCCTTAGATGTGAACATGCTGAGATTTCATTTTATGAAGTTTGGGCATGCTATTAGTAGAGACCAGTCACGTAGTGGTTACGAAT
>NW_006408651.1:7685912-7689354 GCF_000296735.1 Chrysochloris asiatica
AATTTAGTGGCATTAATTATATTTATCATGCTGTGTGACCATCGTCTCTATTTGCTTATAAAATTTCCCAGCACCCCTAACAGGTTTTCAGTATCCCGAAAGAAACAGCTCTCTCTTTTTCCTTCCCTCATGCCCCTGGTAACCACTAATGAACTTTGATCTCCAAACACCTGACTCTTCTCTATATTTCATATAAGGAGAACAGTTCTATATTTGTCCTTTTGTTATTGACTTGTTTCACTCAGTAGTGTCCAATTAGTGCACCAGTAATGGAGGGAGAGCATTTATCATACCAACCCCTCCCCATGTAACAAATGTAAATTCTGGACAAAATATTAAAACAAAAACCTGAAGGCGCTGCAGAGCAAACACAAGCAGGAAGAAATTGGGGGCAGTCTGTACTTAGAAGAGCATGACACTGGGTGAGCTCCCCATTTGTACTGACTTTTTGTTCCAGTGACGATAATTGCTGTTAAGTCTGTGAAGTCTGTTATGATACATAGCAACCCTATATAGGGTTTCTGAGGAGCGGCTGATAAGTTTCAACTATTGACCTTGCTGTTTAAACCAACCTTGTGGTCCAGACTTAGCCTCCAGTCCCACACCAGGATTGTCATGCTAATTAGGGAGAGTAATAAAAACATAATAGATAACCTAAGGCTTTACTAGCTTGAAGAATCAGATGACACTGCTCAGGTGATCAGAAGCTGAAATGTGATGTCAGGTGGGGAAACTGCAAATGGAGATTCAAAGATAGGAACCCCCAAAATGTGTCCAAACTCTGTCCAAACATATTGTCGTTGTTAAGTGCCAATGAGTCAGATCCAACACATAGTGACTCTGTATAGGGTTTCTGAGGAGCAGCTGGAGCACTTGACCCCTGAACTTGTAGTTAGGAATCCAGTATTTATCCTACAGTGTCACACCAGAACTCCAACTGATGTCTAATAGAACAATCAGGCAAAAAGTTAATAAAGGTATAAAAGAACTGAATACTATAAATTACCTTGTTCCTATTCATATTTATAGAATAGTACATGAAACAACTGCAGAATGCACATTGTTTTCATATGTATAATAATTTACTAAAATATATCATATATAATATGTTCTATATCCACAATGAAATTAAATCAGAAACTAATAACAATAAAATATATAGAAAAAAAACAAAATCTTTGGAAATTTAAAAACATGTATTTAAAAATCCATGGACATAGAAAAAAGCCACAAGGAAGTTCAGAAAATATTTCAAACTTAATAATTCTGAAAATATAACAGTCACAATTTGTGGAATACAGTTAATGTAGTGTGCAAAGAGAAAATAATAATTTTTAAATTATTATGTCAAAAAATAAAAAAGTTCCCAAATCAGTGATTTAAGATTCCATCTTTGTTGTTGCTGTTGTTGTGTGCCGTGATGAATCTAAAAATGGGAAAATAAAGTAAACCCAAAATAAGTCAAAGGAAGGAAGCAATATAGTTGAGAGTAAAGATAATAAATATAATTAAAAGCAATAGAAAAAAGTTAACATGGATACATAGTAAGTAGTTTAAAAATATTGAGTAAATGTAACTCCTATGACTAAAATTAGTATCAACAACAATGTATTATTTAGTACAAACAGTTTCCTTTCACACTTTAAAGTATTTGTTAAAACATAATTCAACAGGAGATATTCATTATTGATCATTTGCCATGTGCAAGGATCTATGCTCCACTGAGGAGGAATAAAAAAAGAAAAAAAAATGGTTTCTGTTATCTAGGGATTTACAAACTAGTACAAAATCAAGTTGTTGTTATTAAGTGCCATTGAGTTGGTTCTTTCCAAGGAGTAGATGGTAGGTTTGAACTGCTGACTTTGTGTGGTTAGCATTCCATTGCTTATCCTACAAAGCCACATGAGGATCAGGTCCACAATTAAATAAAATTTAAACTTTGTGAAATAAACCAAAGAGAAGTGTGGGCATCCAGGGACAATTTACAGCTCAGGATCCCAAGAATGTCTCACTGAATCTGAATGGTTTCAGCATGTAAAAAGTAGCAAAAGAAGCTGTGTTTCCAATAGAGGATACAGAATGATCAAAGCCACAAAGGGTGGTAAAGAACAGACAATGAACATTCTAGTCTGGCCAGAGCTGTGGTACACTTGCATTATATGTGTTAAAAACATGTTCTGGGTCAGTTTCAGAAGATTTTAAATGCTAGGCTAAGGAGCTAATAATCACAATGGGAGGCAGGGGGAGTCACTTATGAATAGTGTCAGAAACATGTTGTTGTTGTTGTTATGGGCCGTGGAGTCCATTCCTACTCATAGTGACCCTGTACAGGGTTTCCGAGGCTGTAAATCTTTTTACGGGAGCAGAAAGCCTCATCTTTCTCCCGTGGAACGGCTGGTAGTTTCGAACTGCTGACCTTGCGGTTCGCAGCCCGACTCGTAACCACTACACTACCAGAGCTCCTTATTTTAGGAAAAATAAAAAGTCTCTAGAAGGCAAGAGCTCTCGGTTATTATAAGAACTAGAGGGGACTTAGAAATCATAAGGCCATTTAAATATTATTCATTCAACAATTTATTTTGAGTGCTCTCATGGGAGGTCAAGGCAATGAAGATACGTTGTTGTTGTTGTTAAGTGTCGTCGAGTCGGTTCCGACCCGTAGAGACCCTGTATAGGATTTCCGAGGAGCAGCTGGTGAGCTTGAACCGCCGACTTTGCCGTTCAAATGGCTTTGCAGTATGGCGCATTAATCCACAGCGCCACACCAAGACTCCACTGAAGATATTAGTTATGTGCCGTGGAGTCGATTCCGACTCATAGCGACCCTGTATAGGGTTTCCGAGGCTGTAAATCTTTACCGGAGCAGAAAGCCTCATCTTTCTCCCGTGGCATGATTCGTAACCACTATGCTATCAGAGCTCCTGACCTTTTATTATGGAAACAAGCGCAGAGCAGTATTTATGTAACAGCAATTCATTGGAAAGAGCTTCTTGTCTGCTCTTGGGATTTCTGTCTCGGGAAAATGATTGCACACAGATAATTTTTCACAAGAGCACAGGCCTAACGTAAAAGATTTTTTAATAATCTAGACCATTGTTTGATTTAAAGGTGACTTTTAGACATCAGTTTTCTGAAGACTCAAGGTCCAAAGTTTATCTTGAAACAATAGCTTGGGTGGGTGGTTTCATGAGAATTAATTCTCCGTTTCTCACATAACTCCTGAGGTAGACTCATAAACTCCAATCTGTATTAATCTGTATACATACTTAACCCTTCCCTGCATACATACATATATAATACATATATATACATAGTGTTAAGTACCATTGAGTCGGTTCTGACCCAGGAGCAGCTGGTGAGCTTGAACAACTGACCTTGCAATTCAACCCAAATGTGCAGTCCAGCACATTAACCCACAGCAACACACCAGGACTCCATGACT
>NW_006408651.1:7689860-7702797 GCF_000296735.1 Chrysochloris asiatica
TTTACACCATTTGAGTGGTGTCCTGTAAAAGAAAAAATATAAAAGTATAAAATAAAAATTTAGAAGAAAAATACTCACAATGAGAAATCACAAAAAAAATGTACTTTAAAAACCAAAAATACAGTGAATATCACAAAATGCAGAAAATATGCTTTCAATAATTAATTGCTATACATACCTTTACATATTTTTTCCTTTTTCTCTTTTACATAACCATTACATAACCATGACTATATGATCACCTTTTCATATAGTCATGGTTATGTAATATTGTTTCCGATAGGTGCTGTAAGGATAAGCACTGGACTGCTAACTGCAATATCAGTGGTTCAAATCCACCAGCTGCTCCTCGGAAATCCTATGTGTTGAAGTCTACTCATTGGCACTTTACAACAACAACATAGAAAGATAATTGAGTCTTTTCTCATGTCTTTGGAAAACTCTTATGTCTGCCAGAAAAGTCCTTATTTTGCCCACATTGTTAAATGAGTTTTCTTATAAAATAACCCTAGAACACCTGCTGTTTTCTCATTGAACTGTTGTTGTTGTTGTTATATAGCTTAGAGTTGGTTCTGACTCATAGCTATGAGTTCTAATTGGTGACTTTGCAGTTAGCAGTCCGGTACTTATGTTATAGCACCACGCCAGGGCCCTCTTGTTGACTATACGGATATTATTTCCATTTTTTTGTTGAGAAATCAGATGTTGATCTTACTGGTTTTCGTTTACTTTGAATTTGTTAGGTTGCCTGAAGTTAAGAATCAGCTTATTTAATTAATTCCGTAAAATTTTTAGCTGTGATATTTTCAAACATTTTCTCTCCCAGTTTCTTAATTGTCTCCTTCCTTAACTTGGGTTAGTTATGTTTTAGACTCTTTTTTTTTCCCTTATATATTAAGAATCATCTAGCCAAGAAAAATAAATAAATAAATACAAGGGGCTTCCAAAAGTTCATGGAAAAATGCCACTAGTTTTGAATTCCATTTCCATAAACTTTTAGAAGCCCGTTGTATTTAATTTTTTTATTCTTTGCTAGATGATTCCAGAATCCATAGTCTTTGGTGGTGAGATTCAAATCTCTGCTCCTTTTATTGATTATGATTTTGGTGCCATGTTTGTAATTTTATATTGTGGTTTTTGTTTCTTTTCTTTTCTCACTTTGATTAAATGCTCTTTAAAACTATATCTCTTGGAATTTTCTGAAGCATAGATTAGAGATTAATTTCTGTAGAAAGAGTTTGGTTTTGCTTTTTCTAGGTGCTTAGGAGCACTACCAACTTGGAACACTGTAAAATGGTCAGCCTAAAGACTTCTTATGATATAAGTAATGCAAACACAAGCTTGAAGTCCAAACTATAAAAAGTCTAGTTTGTGACTACAAATTCTTAAGACAGACTTACTGTTTTAGGGGAAGTGGATTTATTTTCCCTTTTCACATAAAAAAGGTGATCATGTGGAACAAGAGTCTTGGGTCTCCTCTTCTGCAGGGCTAATTTACTTGTTTTCCACTTCTATACTGTAATCATTCCTTTTTTTTTTTTTTTTTGCAGGATCTTCTATTAGATGCTCCAACTGAGTGTTTCCTACTTTTTCTACTTTTTCTACCCTGCCTGACCATTATAATGAAAACTCAAGGTCTCTGGAGTTGGACAGATATTTCTGTAAGAGATAGTAGGCTTTGGTACAGGTTTAACTCTTTGTTTGGATCCATGCTTTCATAATAGTTTTAGCTTCTGAGGATTCTTTCCTCACTTATCAATTCAGCAGATCATTTTATAATATGTTTTTAAAGTTTTATTCAGCATTTGTCATCAGAAAGAGGGTGTTCCAGGATCTATACAGTGTCTCCTGACTATTTGACATTGTTTTCTCTCTTGTCTTGCTGTTGTAGTTAAGTGCTCTCCCGTCAGTTCTGACTTAAGGTGACCTACACTGTATCGAGTTTCTGAGTAGTGGCTCACTAATTTTCCCCTCCCATTCTGACCATCATGCTTTTAGTCTTCTTCATGAGATCCTCTTTTCCTAGTGTGGTGCTGCAGGATAAGCACTCAGCCACAAGGTTGGTTTGAACCACAAGGTGGGTGATTCACACTTACCAGCTGCTCCTCAGAGAACTTACACAGGGTCACTATGAATAGGAACCTACTTGATACACTTAACAGTAACAACAATAGCAAAACAACTCTGACCATCATGCTTAGTCTTCTTCAGGAGACTCTCCTTTCCTGTTCTTCTGTCCTCTTAAAACACGTCTCTCACTCAGGCCTTCAAGTACCAGCTATGTACAGATGACTCCCAAATTATGTACTGTCTCACCAAATCAGTGTTTGGGTGTCTAGATCAGTGTATTAATGCCCTTCTTTACTGGGTTGTATTCCTGACGTCTCAAGCCCAATATGTCCAAAGGTGAGTCAGTTTTCCTCTTCCTCCATTTTCCTGCTGGAGAATGATGATGTTGTCTATCTATTCCCATAACCACAATGATTTACAGCCTGAGAAACTCTATAGAGTGTCACTATGAGCCAGAATAGACTTCTTAGCTGTGGGGTTCGTTTTTTGGTTGTTATTAGCGAGGTCAATGTGAATCACTACATGTTGGATTCGACTCCGTGGCACATAACAACAAATGCACTTCCTGTATTTTTTCTCCTTTGGGGTAGAAAATAACACTACTTGGGACTCCAGGTGTAGTGCTGTGGGTTAATGCACTGGACTTCAATGTTGGTTTGAACTGCAAGGTCAACTGTTCATGCTCACCAGCCGCTCCTTGCAAACCCTATACAGGGTTGCTATGGGTCCGAACCTACTAGATGGCACTTAACAACAACAACAACATCCTTCCCATTAACTGACATAGAAATATGGGAAACATTATAGAATCTTCCCACTCCCACATCCCCATGCAATTGATCATTAAGTCAGTTAATTCTATCTTAAAACCTCTCAAATATACCCCTCCTCTTCACCATAACTCCCACTACCTATTTAATTAAAACCTTTATCATTTCTCTCCTGGATTGATGTAACAGTCTCCTAAATGTCTGCCATCAAGCCACAGCCCTTACTGCCATAAAAAAAGTAATCTCTTTAAACACATTCTGTCCATTTTATAAGCTGCCCCCTCCCCCTATCTAAAATTAATCAATGCCTCTCTGTAGTATTAAAGATAAAATTGCATTCCAAGCTCATCTCTTTCTATTTCCTCTTAACCTAGACAGCAGCCAAATTGAAACATTTGTAGTTCCCAAGCCATCAAGTTTCTCACAGCTTTATAACTTTGCACGTATTGTTTCCTTTGCTTGCAATTGCCTTTCCATTATTTTTTTCTGACATTTGTATTCTAATAGACAAAACATATTAAGCCAAAAAAGGAAATCCAAACAACAACAACAAAAAAAAAACCCCACCAAACCCATTGTTCTCTAGTCATTTCTGACTTATAGTGACCCTAATGGATAGCACATATAACTGCCCTATTGGGTTTACAAGACTGTAAGCTTTAAGGCTGCTAAATCCTTCTCCTGCCAAGTGGCTGGTAGGTTCAAACCATCAACATTTTGTTTAGTAGACAAGTGATCAACCACTGCACACCTGGGTTTGTTGTTGTTGTTAAGTGCCATCAAATCGATTCCATCTCATAGTGTATAGGGTTTCCAAAGGGCAGCTCATGGGTTTGAACCACTGACCTTTGGATAGCAGTCCAGTGCTTATGCTACAGCTCTATACCAGGACTCCACTAGAAATCCTTCTCCAAGTCTTCCACCAACCCCAACCTATTGAGGACCCCTCATCTACATCCTTGATTCATCATTCAAGATAAATACATTGTGCCTATATTCAAATTTTCTTTTTTCTAATCTTTCTCACTTTGGTATTATGTTGGGCATTAAAAAAAAAAAATAAGAAGAAGCAATCCTTATTAGATTGCAGTGCAATAAATGCAAAGACAGAGGAGAGCACAGTGAAGGGGAACTTCAACCAGTCCTAACTGAATAAAGGTGCTTTCTGAGGAGTCTGTATAGATATAGGCTAATGGACTTGCTTCCTTTCCTTGTCTGATCCCCACACCTTGATTTCCCTGCTTCTACCAGCCACTCAACCAATCATATGCTGAGTGATTGAGGGGTTGGTAGAGGCAGGGAAAACAAGGGGTGGAGGGTTCCTATGGGTTGGAACCAACTCAGCAACACTTAAAAGAACAACAACCAAGCACTCACATATGATTGGTTTAAAATGTTTTATTTTCATAATAGTCTGTAGTTTAAATTAGCTTAGACTCTACCTGTTATTGCTATACTAGATATCTTGAAGTTCTGAGTAAAGCAGTAATTTTTATTTTATTTAAAAAAGACATGTGGGCAATGACTGGATGATCAGAGCTGAACTAGAAGAAGAAAGAAGAGGAAAAAAAGAGTAATCTGATACAATTTGATGAACTTGACCTACACATCCGGATGCAGTAGCTCAAAAGAGGGAACAAATCTTTACAGTGAGGATCATTCCCACCCCCTCCATACACAGAGTAGACAGCGATGGGTAACTTGGATATTGGCTATCCTAAATGGGGGGTGGGGGGTGGGGAGACTACAAAATGCAAGAAGTGACTGGCTTACAAGTTTTCAGGAGGGAGCGTAGATCCAGAGGGCGTGGAGGAAGGTAGAATCTCCACTGAGTAGTATCCAATGTGTCTAGGTGGGGCTTATGAAAGGAGATGCAGATAGGTCTCTTGTGATACAATAGTGAATAATTGTTACCAGGACTGAGTGTGAGGGTTGCAAATGTAAAGGTAGACGTTTTGTAACAAAAGGAGGGAAGTAATTGACTTTGCAGTCTAGGAACGGAGGTCCCTGGGACCATCAAGGGAGAAGAGCGGAGTGGGGGACCCTACCCAGAGAAGCAGGGATGCCAGAAATGGAGGCAGAGATGATGGCATGGAGAGATGGAGCAGCTGGGGACTTTAGACCCAGAGAGGGAGAGGGGCTGTGTGCTGAAGACTGGAAGGGGCGGGGGGGGCAGACTTGCAAGGTATAACCTTTGGTTGGTTGATGATTCATGGAGGGGATTGTAACCATGGTAATGAAAGGATATATGATAGGATGAATGTAAAGCTAATGTTCTCCCATGTAAACTATCACGTAATTCACAATAAAACATTAAAAAAAAAACCAAAAACATATGCAGGTCCACAAGGAAAGCAGTAACCCTAGGGAAGGGAAGTAGTGGGATGTACTGCTTAGAATAATCAACTATTTGAAGTTAAAAGGCAGCATTTGCCCAAGGGCAAAGTTCAAAAGGGTTAGGAAAAAAGCAAACACAGGGAAGAAGTGGTTAACTGTGCTGGGAGGGAGGGGGAAGGCACTTGCAGTCAATGAAATGAAACCAAATGTGTACAAAATCACTGAATGGAGAACTATCTGATTTGTAAACCTTCACCCAATTCACAATTAAATATATATTAAGTAAATAAAAGACTATAATACTGAAAAAAAAAAGACATGGGGGAATTTATTTTTAAAATATTCACTATTCAGTGGGGTAAAATGCATTATCAAGGGAATGAGAGTAAAGAGAAAATAAGAAAACGAATATAAAAATTTTGTGATATGAGTTGGTACATAGAAATATTAGAGTAAGGCTATAAATTTGACTCTAATCTCATTAGCAGCCCAAACAAAACAAAATAAAAGCATCATGGTTGATTATAGTTCTTCAGAAGAATAGCAAAACAAACCACTTGTTCAGAAGAGGCATACTTTTCGTAAAACAGATTCCCAAGGAATTTCTCCCATGAATGCCAAGACTGCTGTGTGATTGTGACAGACAACATTCTTACCATGATCCCTTCAATAGCTACACTCAGAGGCATAATGAGTTTGTCTCATAGAAACCTTTGTTGTGGGTAGTTGGCACAGTGCCAACGCACAAGTCAGTAAAAGCTCATCTACAAGGAGTGAAAACCAGTGAAACACAGTTCAACTAAACACAAAGAACCCTGATGGTGCTGTGGGTTAGGCTTTGAGCTGCTGAGTACATGGTCGGAAGTTCAAACTCACTAGCCACTCTTTGGGAGAAAGATGAGGCTGACTACTCCCATAAAAATTTACAGTCTCAGAAACCATATATAGAGTCCTTATGCGTAGTGGTTACGAATCAGGCTGCGAACCATAAGGTCAGCAGTTCGAAACTACCAGCTGCTCCGCGGGAGAAAGATGAGGCTTTCTACTCCTGTAAGGATTTACACCCTCGGAAACCCTGTACAGGGTCGCTATGGGTCGGAACCGACTCGACGGCACTTAACAACAACAACAATGAGTTAGAATCAATCTGATAGCAGTAGGTTTGGTTTGGGTTTGTTTCAACTAAACCTAAAATGTTTGAACTTGGCCTAGTTACTGCCTTTCCTAGCTTGATCTATTGTAAAATCTGGAATAATGCGGAGCCACCCATTGGTCCTATAGTTCAGGTAAATTTCAGAATAGTGCTGTGCTGTAGGATAAGCACTAGGTCATAAGGTCGGTTTGAATAGTTGGTGGTTCAAACTCACCAGCTGCTCATTGGAAACCCGATGCAGTGTCACTATGAGTCAGAACTGACTCAATGGCATTTAATAACAACAGCATTAGCAATAATAATCTAGATCCATTGAGCGTTCACTCTACAGTGGGCACACTTCTATTTACTTTGGATTATTTGATCTAGTTTTCAGAGCAGCCCCATTTCAGGAGTACTGTTCCGCCATACCCTCACCACACCCCTGTTTACCAACTAGGAATATGAGGCTAGAGATATTAGGTCATTTGCTCAAAGACACAGAGCTAAGAAGTATGCTAAGGTTTCAGTCCAGGGAGATGCATTATGGAATTCATGCTTTTACAGCAATCCACTCTATCATATTATGTATCTTTTAGGTACCTCTTGATAAAAATTATTTCTCACAACCAGGTGTTTTATAACATACTAATGTTACCATTTCTTTAGTCATAACCTGGAAACTGATTTTCCCATAATCAATTAAGGTGAGATTGTTCAAATTCTTCTAATAAAAACCAAGGCGTATGAGCATACAGATAACAGTAAATAGCAAGTTACCCCACTGAGCTCTCGAAGAAGTTAATCCTGTGTTCTGCTTACTGTCTGTGGCAAAGGCAGCCCTTTCTGTCTACTCACCTCATTTATTCACTTGACAGACAGCTGCTAGCTAATTGGCCTGCTACACCACAGTCTCTTTGGCTGGTTTGCATGGCAAGCCAAGTCTGCCAGGAAGCCTTAAAATAAAGTTCACGCAGCATGTCTTCTATCTTGCCAAGCTCTATAAATAGAAGGCTCAAATTCTGCAGAGCTAAATAATTGAACGTCCAACCAGTCAATGGCTACAAGATACGTCTGTCTTCTCAAGTGTGGCATATATTTCCGATTAAACTAAGCTTAAAATGACAAAGATCAATCTTTTGGGCACTGGAGAATGGCATATGACTTCTTTATGTAGGGTTGAATCCTGGTCATCAATCATAACAACAGCCTGAAACTGAATTATCACAGACCCTTAAATCTCCTAGTGTAGTCTGGGTAAGCCATTATAAGGAGTCTTCCTTTTGACATATAAGATTTCCATGCCTTCATGCATAAGGTACATCTCTCTATAATCCAATTCTTTGTCTCATCCAAACTTTACTTCCTGAAAATTTCCTCCACACTCTATGACCTGATCAAGGGTTAAAGAGGATTCCATACCCCACACTATATTAGACAAGAGTGACAATGTAGCAGACTGAGGTTTCATGAGCCTGTGTTTGTCAGCCCATCTGCGTCCACATCCTGGCTCCACCCTTTACTCACTATATCACCCTGCACAAGGTATTGAATCTCCTCAGGTTGTATGATCACCCAGAGCCTTGGTGTTATTATCTGTAAAATGTGGTTAAAAATAGTACCAACTTAAAATAGTGGTCTTGAGACTAAAATAAAAACAATCCAAGTAAATCCCTTAGCATATTTAATAGAGGAAGTTCTCAATAAATGTTATGATTTATCATCTGGGGAGGTCCGGGTATATGTGTATCGGGGGTAGTCAGAAAGGAAGTGGAGCAGTTCCTGATTTAACTTTCAAAATTAAATATTATTGACTTGAATTAGTAGTGAAATCATGTAAAATAACTATATAGTTCCTAAGGAAAGACGTCTTCATGTTGGTAAATGAGGGCTTCATGTTCTTCATTCAAATAGCCTTAAATAGGCCTAATAGTATGGCTCTGTAGGATCAGCGTTGGACTGCAAACCGCAATGTCAGCAGTTAAAACCCACCAGCTGCTCCTCTGAAACCCTATATGGGGTCACTATGAGTCGAACTGACTCAAAGGCACCTAACAATAGCATACCCACAAGTTTATACAAATGCTGGTGTCTTCCTTCCCTTGTCAAAGCCATTGACGCGGAATCCCACATTTGTTCTTGTTGTTAAGTTCAGTCTTTCTAGCTCATAGTACCCTCTATGGGGTTTCTGGCAAGTGACTTTTGAGATTGAACTGCAGACCTTGTTGTTGAAACTGACCTTACAGTCCAGTGCTTATGCTACAGTGCCGCAGCTATCAATGCTAATTAGCCTGGCCATAAATATGAATTGTTGCTGTTGTTGTTAAGTGCCCTCAAGTTGTTTCTGACTAATAACAACCCTGTATAGGGTTGCTGAGGAGTGGATAGTGAGTTTGAATCACTGATTTTGCAGTTCAAACTGACCTTGCAGTCAAGTGGTTATCCTACAATAATACACCAGTGCTTCATAAATATGAATGGACAATAAAAATGCTTTTAAAATAATCAAGAGCCTATCAGAAGGATACAATGAAGAAAAGTAACTGACATTGAAGAAATAACGTAAAAAAATAAAATAAAAGAGTGGGAAACTAGAAAATAATTCGAACCGGAAATCAAGAGACTATCATTTAAAGCAAGAACAAATTGCTATGATAAAGAAACAAAGGGTAAGAAAGAAATTTAAGAAATTAAAGGTCAGTGTTTCTGTAAACAATTTCCAAAAATTAAATGAAAAGGGTCAAGTAATAGAATAGACATGAATGAAAAATGTGTTCATTGTATAAAAAGTAAGTGGAAGAAATCATGCAGACTATAAAGTAAAACTATTGGCCAGCAATTTAAAGAATCATAATGAAAAAAAAAGATCAATAGCAGTATGATAACTTGGAATTAAAATGATAGATTATTTCAATAAAGCATCAGGGTGGGAACAGTGAGTAGAAGCATGCTAGTGGTTTTGTGTGTTTTGGGGATTTTTTTTTCAAGAAGATTGTGTTTTAGATATTGTATGATTATTTGTTTTGTTTGAAAATTTGTTGAAATATGAATAGTTAAAACTATCATCTATCACTGAAAAAAAAAAAAAAAAAAAGGCATGAAGTTGATTCCTATTTATGGTGACCCTATGTGTTTCAGAGTAGGGTTTTCAAGGATGTGACCGTTTGAAAGCAGATCACCACAACTTTCTTGTGAAGCACTTCTAGTTAGGTTCAAAACAACAATCATTTGTTTAATAGCAGAATTCTTGACTATTTGCACCTCTTGTTGTTGTTGTTAAATGTACTCAAATTGGTTCTGACTCACTGACTCTGTATAGATTTTCCAACGAACAACTGGTAGATTTGAACCACCAATCTTGCAATTAGCAGCTCAGTGCTTATTCTACAACACCACATGGAAAGTGTAATGTTCAAATCATTTGAAAAAAAAAAAAAGTAAAATAAAAAAGAAATCCATGAGAGATGACTGTGAACTCTATATAGGCAGACTGATAACATTTGAGTCATGATGTGACCACTTCTCAGTTATTTGACTGTCCTAAGTTTTTTGCTTAGCCTCAGTCTCTTCACTTGTAACATAGGCATAGGATTATTTTCAACATTAAATAATGTGCAAAGAAAAAAGTACATGTACTAGGGATCAGGTTTGATACATTATGAAATATCCATACTTGTCAGCTATTACCTACAACAATAAATGCTGGGGGAAATGGTAAAAGACAGCTTGAGACAGATTGAAATAAAATAAGAGAACTAGTTCAAACATCCAAACCAAATCCATTGATGTTGAGTCAATTCCAACTGAGAGTGAACCTATAGGATAGAGTAGAACTGCCACATAGGGTTTTGAAGGCTATAAATCTTTACAGAAGCAGAGTGCCACACCTTTGTCCCATGGAATGGCTGGTGACTTCAAACTCCTAAGCTTTCAGTTAGCTGCCCAGTGCTTAACCACTGTACTTACAGGGCTTCTTAAATACGGGAAAAATTCTCAATAAATGTGAAAGGATTAAATTTCCATGTTAAAACAGAGTCTTCAAATGAGTAATGAAGTTACGTTGTGTGAGGATTACAATCGATGGCATGAAAAAAATGTGTATGAATTGTTGAATGGAAAACTGATTTGCTGTTAACCTTCACCCAAGTCACTATAAAAAGTGTTTAAATATAAAATGAAGCATTGGGAACATTTAAAAAAAAATTGTTTCTTACAGTTTTCTGGGATTCTCAAGGGCAGGTTCAACAATCAACAGTGCTCATTACAGTGAGATGTTCACTGAGGAGCTGAAGCCTAAATTTTGGATTAAACACAGAGGACTGTTATCCAAGAGTGCTGAGATCATGCATGACAATGCACATCCACACACCTCTGCCCACACTATTCACACTGCAAAAACTTCATTTTGAGGTGTTAAAGTATCCTCCCTATAATGCTGATCTTCCTCCATCGAATTTTCACCTATTTGATCCCCTGAAATAAGCCCTTTGAGGATAAAGATTCACCTCTTACGAAGAAGTGAAGATAACAGTGAATTTGTGGCTCCATAGCTCAGCCTAAAACATTTTTTTAAATAGGGAAATATGAAAGCTTGTTGACAGATGGACAAAAAATATGTTGAAAAGCAAGAAGATTATGTTGAAAAAAATTATATTTGTCTTTTCTAAAAGTTGATTAAAATTCTACAGCAAGAGTGAGGATAATTTTTGACTCACCCTCATAGAATAAAAGGTTCTATTAGGCAACTATTAAAACATTAATATTAGGTAAATAGAACTTAAATAAAAATAATTAAATCAAACAGAAATTTTATTGGCAAAATGTAGTTAGACTTATTCATTAATATATCAATCATATAATATTTATTGAAACTCTACAATGTGTTACGACTTGTCAAAATGTTGGTACTCTAACATTGATCTAGACCGACACATTCCCTGCCTCTAAAAAGCTTACATTCTAATGAGAGAGAATATTTAATAAATATATGACTGTATAAATCTATTGTTAGTTACTAAATAGGTCTATGAAGAATAATAAATATAGCAGATTAAGGGCACTGAGAATTATGGTACTTCATATTCCAATAGTCAGGAATGCATTTCTACAGATGTGATAATAATGAAGAAAGCAGCTCATGTGATTATTGAAGGTGAAGGCAGGAGGAAAAATACTCCTAGGCATAGTACAAAATGTGTAAAAAACATATGCATTGAGAGCAATACATGAATATAACTTTAAAACAAGTAAAGCAAAATCTGTAGAGATACAAGAAGAAATCCTCTCATGGTGAGCTTATTTAATATTCGCTCTCAGAAGATGATAAACTGAACAGCCATAGCTGAGGTTATACACAACCAGTGTGCAGAGCCATAGTGAAGGTACTGAGTAAGTCAGTGACTTACTGACTGGCCTCATCTGACATTCCCTTAGACTTGCAACTGGGTGCAAATGCCCCCTCCTCCAACTCCTTCTCCACTGTGACTGTCAGTTTGTCATACTGTGATGAATTGTCAGTTACTATGATGCTGGAAGCTATGTTATTGGTATTTAGAATATAGGAGGGTCACCCATGTTGGGTAGTTTCAACAAAGCTTCCAGACAAGACAGACTAGGAAGAAAGGCCTGGTGCTCTACTTGAATTAGTCCATGAAAATGTTACGGATTGCAACAGAACATTCTCGAACTCGTTTGCTTTGGATATATCATGAACAGTGGGTCAATTGCTAGAACCAACAGAAATAAAAAGGATATTAACAGGATACTATGAATGGTATTCCAACAAATTTGAAAACCTAGAAAAAATGGACAAGGTTCTAGAAACACATGATCTACCTAAACTAATACAGACTGAAGTAGGAAACTTCAACAGGCCTGTAACAAGAGAAGAAATTGATCAAGTCATTAAAAAAATCCCAACTAAAAAAAGTCCAGGCCCAGATGACTTTACTGGTGAATTCTACCTCATATTCAGAGAAGAGCTGACACGAATTCTACTCAAAGGGATTTAACAAAATCCAATATTAATTCTTGATAAAAACACTTAACAAAATAGGAATAGAAGGGAAATTTCTCAGCATTATGTAGGGCATGTAAACAAAACCAACAACCATCATGACTCTCAATGGTGAGAAACTAAAGTCATTCCCTTTGCAAACAGGAACCAGACAAGGATGCCCTTTATCACCATACCTAGTCAATATTGTACTAGAAGTCTTAGCCAGAGTTAGGAGGAAAGAAATACTGTTAACTGATGGTACTTAGAGGAGATTATAATCATTGTAAGGAAACAAAGTATATGATTTGTTGAATGTAAAACTGATGATCTGCCCTGCAAACTTTCTCTCAAGTCACAATGAAACCTTCAAAAAATAAGAAAAATAAAAGTCTCAGTTGGAAAAAAAAAAGATATAATAGGGAAACCATAGAAAGGAAGTAGAATAGCTTTTGTTGCAGGGAGGGGATGGCAACCATTAAGATGAAACAAAGTGTATAATCTGTTGAATTTAAAGCTGATGATCTTGTCTGTTAACCACTCAATTCACAATAAAAGATTTTTAAAAAGATATAAAAAAAAATCAGTTTGATTCCTTTATACTAATAAAGAGATCTGTGAAAAGAAAATCTG
>NW_006408651.1:7703520-7710960 GCF_000296735.1 Chrysochloris asiatica
GTCCAGTGGTGAGGATTTTTGTTTTGTTTATGTTGAGATGCAATCCATACTGAAGGCTGTGCTCTTTGATCTTCAACAGTAAATATTTTAAGTCCTCTTCATTTTAAGCAATCAAGGTTGTATCATCTGCACATTGTAGGTTGTTAATGAGTCTTCCTCCAATCCTGATGCCATGTTTTTCTTCAGTTTCTTGGATTATTTGCCCAGCATACAGGTCGAATAAGAAATATCATATGACCCAGCAATCCCTTTAAATATATCCATTATTAATAAATATATGAATAAATATATGTACACCCATGTTCTTTGCAGCACTATTCCCAATAGCAAAAAGTTATAGACAGTCTAAATTCTCATCAACAGAAGAATGATTAAACAAATTTTGATACATACACAGAATGGAATACAATGAAATGTTGAAGAATAGTGTTGAATCTGCAAAACACCTCACAACATGAATGAACCTGGAGGACATTATGCTGAGTGAAATTGGCCAATCACAAAAGGACAAATATCATATGAGACCAGTGTTGTAAAAAGTTAAGAAAATATTTCTTGCTAAATGAAATATTCTATGATGCTTATGAGTGGTGGTAGGGCTATCAGTTAAGGGGAGGAGGAAATTACTCACTGGTTTGAGGGTAGACATATGTTAACATGGGTGGTGGGGCAGGCAGTACACTCTAAGGGGGAGGTTGGCAAAAGAAAATGAAGGTAGCAGGAGGCAGAAGGAGGAGTGCAAGAGTTAAAGGAAATAGAAGTGTGGCATTGTAGGATAAGCAGTGGTCTGCTAACCACCAGATTAGCAGTTCAAATCTAGTAGTTGCTCCCTGGAAACTCTATACAGGATCTATATGAGTCAGAACTGACTTGACAGCATTTACCAATAATGATGTGATGGTGCTTGGAAGGGATTGCAATTATCATAATGAAGCAAAGTATGATTTGCTTAATGTAAACCTCTCAATTCACAATAAAGAGGTTATGGGGAAAAACAAACAAACAAAAAATAAAACCATCAATTGCCAGAGAATTGTCTGAGATGGAGAGGTTGAAAACAAGGACAAAGAAGATCCTTGGTGAGATGAGTTGGCAAAATTGTGACAATCTTAGAATGAACATACTGGTGATTGTGAGGATAACACAGAACTGGGAAGCATTTTGTTGTTATGTATGAGGTTTTTCTTTTTCTTCGATTTTGTACATTCCATTTCATTTTTGACAACTCCCAATTTTCCTAGATTCATTCTTTGTGCATCCATGTTCTGCTTACTGATGGTTGTCTTCAGCTTTCCCCCCTCATTTTGAGTTGTGTCAATCCATGTTTTTGAGGATCTTCCTCTTTTACCAAGCATGATGTCTTTTTCCAGGGATTCACCAACACTGTAATTCAAATGCATTAATTTTTCTTCAGTTGTCCTTATGCACTGTCCAGATTTTGAGTGTATTTGAGGTGACTGGAAATAACATGACTTAGTCAAGTGTTCTCAAGTCCTCGAGTAGAATACTTTTTTTGAAGAGTTAACTCTACATTAGCCACATTTTTAATAAAATTTATAAGTATAAATCAATAGGTGAACATTTTCTAACTATGGTGTAATAAACCTGGACACACACAAAAAAGATAGCCACAAATGTTATCTACTTAGATATTAATAAAATACTATCTTAAGTAAAGCTAGGTTAAAGAAGAAATTGTATTAGAACTACTGATCATTTAGAAATTTATCCAAATGAAAATTTTTGTTGTTGAATGCCTTTGAATCAATTCTGACACAGCGACCCTGTATAAAGTTTCTGAGGATCAGCTGGTGAGCTTGAACTGCTGACCTTGCAATTTAAACTGACTTTGCAGTCCAGTACATTAACCCACAGTGTCACAGAAGGGCTCCCCAAATGAAAATGCCACATGTAAAATATATGGCCAAATTAGTACTCAGTACAAATGTATTATTTTAGGTACATTTATTAGAAACAAACAGAATAAACAAGCTTACTAAGCATTCAAAAATACAAAAATAAAAATAAACTTATAGAAGGTGAATAAAAGGTGCTAATAGATATGAAAGCAGTAATTAAAGGAATACAAAGCTATAAAATGAATAAAAATAATCCCTAATAAATAAAGACCTTTTTATTTAGCAATTCAACAACATAAATATTTAGCTAAATATAAATTTTGTTGGCCTTTTAAAATACAAATAACACTGTAAATATTAAAGGGGAAAATAAACACAGATTAGAAAAGAAACTATTTTAAAATAAGGAACTATGTTTATTACTTTTATATCAATGAATTTGACATGTAGATAAAATAAATTAATTTATAAAAATACAATATAAGAACATTTATTTCAAAAGTTGTATAAAATCTAAAAAGGAACAATAATCATAGAAGAAATTGAAATAATTAGCAAAGACCTACCTGTCTCAATAGAAAGGTTCTAGGAGATTTTCCTGGCATGTTCTATGAAACTTCAAGACACATGCAGCTTCTGTTATTTAAACTGTTTTATAACATAAAGAAATGGAACACTTACCAACTAATTTTTCAAGACTAGCATTAAACCTGACACTAATGAATGAAGAGAGTATGAAAAAACTGTAAATAAGTCTCATTTATGATCATAGATGTAAACATGCTAAATAAATAAATATATGTAATAAAACCTGGCAGTATGTTAAGAGAGTAATACATCATGTAAGAATAGCTCATCATAGAAAATCTATCAGTGCAATAGTGTTGTTGTTGTTGTTGTTGTTGTTGTTGTTAGGTGACATTGAGTTAGTACCCACCCATAGCAACCTTATGCACAGCAGAAAGAAACACTGCCCAGTTCTGGGCCAACCTCACTTCTGTTGCCACATTTGAATCCATCAATGCTGCCACTTGGCCAATCCATCTCGTTGGGGGTCTTCCTCTTTTTTTCTGACTCTCCACCTTACAAAACATGATATCCTTCTCCAGTGACTGGTCCCTCCTGATAATATGTCCAAAGTATGAGAGATGAAGTTTGGCCATCATGGCCTCCAAGGAGCACTCTGGCTGCACTTCTTCCAAAATGGATCTATTGGTTCTTTTAGCAGCCCATGGCACTTTCAATATTCTCCTCAAACACCATAATGCAATAGTAGATTTCCTTTTAATACTAACTGATTTTTATAATTGCTCTCTTAATATTCCAAATTAAAACAGACAAAAATTCATGACACTCTTAACAGAGACTCCAAACCCTATAAAAATGCCTAATAAAATAGAAAGGAGACATTTTTAGTTCAATGAAGGATGTATACCTGGAAACCACAAGGTCGGCTTGAACCTCAAGGTCAGTGTTTCCAACTGACCAGTTGCTCCTCAGAAACCCTATACAGATTCTGAGTTGGAACTGAGTCAACAGCACTTAACAACAAGAGCAACAGCATCAGGAAACAACTGCAAACATAAAACTAAATAGGAAACTTCATAAGTTTTCCCATGATGGTTACAAGAGAGCAAAACATAAAAAGCCACTAAAATTACTTTTGTCTAGAGACAATTTGTTGATTTCAGAAAGACAAAAACATTGAATAAGCCTGTATTTCTACAAAGCATGCTTATTCCACACATATCTTTCAAATGAAACCTGTGCACACTTTTAAACAAAAGTAATTACCTGTTTTGTGACACTTAAAAGTACTACCTTCTAAGGTAGGAGCTCTGGTAGTGTAGTGGTTATGAATCGGGCTGTGAACTGCAAGATCAGCAGTTCGAAACTGCCAGCTGTTCCACAGGAGAAAGATGAAGCTTTCTGCTCCCATAAAGATTTATAGCCTCGGAAACCCTGCACAGGGTTGCTATGAGGCAGAACCGACTCCATGGCACATAACAACAACAACAACAACAAGAAGGAAGGAGTCCTGGTGTGGTGTTGTAGGATAAGCACTGGACTACAAAATCTGTTTGAACTGCAAGGTCAGCAGTTCATACTCACCATTCTTTCCTTGGTAACCCTATACAGGGTTGCTATGAGTCACAACTGACTTAATTGCGTTTAACAACAACAAAGGAAGAGGAGCTATTCTTAGGTAATGCTCAGTTTTCTTCTGCAGAATTAAAATTTTCTAGACATGCTTTCATGGTATGTAGCTCATAGGGCAGGAATGATATTAGAAAAATAAAATGAGTTGCCTGTTGTTGTTAGTTTTGTCGAGTTGGTTCTGCCCCACAGCAATCCTGTACAGGGTTTTCGAGAAGATGCTGGTGAGTTTGAACCACTGACCTTGCATTTGAAACCAATTTTGCAGTCCAGTGTCTTAACCCACGGCATTAAACTCAGTGTAAGTTATCGGAGGCAGCAACTTCAAATGCATCATTCAGATGTTTCCATGAATTCTATGTTTTATGGAAGCCACGGAAATTAATAGTGAGCGTTGGTCCCAGAGCCTAAGAAGTCAACACACCCTTCCTGAGAATCAGGTACAAGTTTAGGTCTCTGAGGGAAAGTGTTAGGAACCAACCCAAGCTTTTAGAAATCTAAGAATGTTTTGAGTTAAATTGAAACAGTCTTAAATTACTTCCTCTTAACTGATTCATGGGATTAACTATGACACTATTCCTTCTATACAATACAATTTGAAACCCAAATCATATTGAACTTGTAGGACGAAGGCCACCCTTAGGACTGTCTGCTTTTGCTACTGTTCCCAACAATTGAATTCAGTGCTTTCCAAGAAGTAGTTGTATTATTTTAAAACATGTTTGTAATATAGTTTTACTTGTTCATGAAATTAGGTAATTTACTTAAATAATACATACACCAACCAAAAATATCAATGAAAAAAAAGAAAAGAAATATTTCTCTATAGTCAAAATTGAAAGCTTGGAAAGATTTGACTAAGGTCTAGTTTTCAAAAAGAATTAGGTGTCAGTGAAACATTTATTAATTTCAGAAGTGTAGACTTTCCCACTCCTATTGCTTTATGTGGGAGTCACGAAATGGCACTGTGGGTTAATGTGCTAGACTGCAAAGTAGATTAGAACCACAAGGTCAGTGGTTCAAGCTCAATAGCTGCTCCTTGGAAACCCTATACAGGGTTGCTATAGGTCCGAACCGACTCTACTCGATGGCAGTTAACAACAACAATAATTGCTTTATCAGTGTGTTTAATTTTTGCTGTATTTTAAATAAACCTAATTCATATTTATGGAGTCTTAGTGTGGCGCTGTAAGATAAGCACTGGACCACAAAGTCAGTTGAAACTTAAAGATCGATGGTTCAAACCTACCAGCTGATCCTTGGAAACCATATACAGAATTGCTATTTGCTGAAACTCACTCGATGGTACTTAACAACAACAAATTTCAGTTCAAAGCCAAGATGATGAGACTTTGACTTTCTTATTTAGGACAAGATATCAGAAAATACCAATTACTAGAAAAGGACATCAGAGTTGGTAAAGTACAAGGATAAATAAAAAGATGCTGGATCAACAAAATCATAGAAACTTGATGTGCTGGACCACAAGATCAGTTTCAATGACAAGGTTGGCAGTTCAAGCTCTCCAGTCATTCCTAGGAAACCCTGTACAGGGTTGCTCTGAGTCAGAACCAACTTGATGGCACTTAACAACAGCATGTCAATAGTTAGACTAAAATGTCAAAATACAAAGCTGTTTTTTTCTTGATATATCCTCCACCTACAGGTTTATGTACTTCTGAAGGCGGTGTTTGTGAAGTGCCATCGAGTCAGTGCCATCCCATAGTGACCCTGATAAGGTTTCTGAGGAGTGGCTGGTGAGTTTAAACCACCAACCTTGCTATTCAAACTGACCTTGTGGTCTAGTGCTTTTCCTATGGCACTATACCAGGACTTCTATACCTTAACAGAGCTGATTTTAAAAAAAAAGAAGAAAAAGCTAGTATTCTTTAAACTCTGGTATGAGAGAGTCCTCTCAATATGAAAACCAGTCCATGTTAACTTTGTGGCCCTGCGGGTTAACGCACTGGACCACAAGGCCTGTTTGTACAGCAAGTTCAGTGGTTCAAGGTCACCAACCACTCCTTGGAAACCCTATACAGGGTTGCTATGAATCAGAACAGGCAGGAAGGCACTTAACAACAACAAACAAAATTTAGGAGTCTTGGTGTGGCACTTCAGGATGATTAATGCACTGTACCCCACCAGATGCTCATCTCTAGAATCAGCACTGAACTGCGAACCACAAAGTTGACATTCAAACCCACCAGCTGTTCCTCAGAAACCCTACACAGGGTTGATCTGAGTCAGAACTGGCTCAATGGCACTTAACAATAATACTTACCCAAAGAATTTTGCCCTTCAATGAAACGAAATACGATAGGATGAATGTAAAGCTAATGTTCTCCCATGTAAGCTATCATATAATTCACAATAAAACACTTAAAAAAAAGAAAAGAAATGTAATTATGAAAAATTTATAAAAAAGAATTATGCCCTTTTATATTTAAACTACATCAAAACAAGAGTTTAGTCATCCTCAAGAGACTCAAATCATATTTGTTTTCAGTGTTCTTGGTTTTAGGAACAACAAGAAGTCTGAAGGGGCAAGATCAGTACAGTCGGGTAGACAAAACATAGGACAGTCCTTGATAACCTTGCAGAATGAGCAGATGCATTGTCATGACAGGAAAAAGAAAATCCCCTACTGCAATTTTTATGGCCTTTTTTTTCACTAAAGCAGTTCTCAATTTTCTTAAAAAACTTCATAATAAGACCCCCATGATCATCCTGTGACATCTTTCTGATGTCAAAGTGTAGGCGATGCTCAACCATTTATTACTTCTTAATAATCAAATAACCAATAAACCAAGAAATCAATAAGGAACATTTACTGAGCTTCTATTGCAAATCAGTTGGCTAGATTCCAGGGCAAAAGAAACAAAAATCATATTCTGCTTTTACAACTTCAGAGTTTATATGAGGAGATACTGAAAAGACAATAACAAAGTCATTGTCTAAGTTCTAGAAGACTAACAGAATGAGCAAAGGAGGCATCATCCTGCCACATAGTAAAGGTAAAATAGAGCCCTCTCACGTGGTTTTACCATGAGGCAAAATATCATTGTGTCAATGAAAAAATACATTTTGCTTTTCAGGTTATTGAGTTAGTAGAGCCCTCAAACACAGAATCATTATGTCAAAAGTGATGGGGTTATTTATTCAGCAAATATAACTTGAAGATTTTTATATCTATATTCACCATAACATGGCCTATGATTTATTTTTCTGATTGTCCGTATTTGGTGTTAAAATCAAGTCTAATCTAATACAATGAGCTAGTCAGCATTTGCCTTTTTTCTGATTGCTGGGAATTTGTATAAAACAAGAATTGGCTGTCCATTGAAGGTATGTTACAATCTGTTTGGAGAAGAAGTCTCTAATTACTGTCCAATTGTCCTTTAATATTTATTTTCCTATTTAC
>NW_006408651.1:7711782-7713555 GCF_000296735.1 Chrysochloris asiatica
GAATCTCAAGATCTGTCTTGAAGTACAATGATGTCTTTGATAGGTTAATTTCAAATGTCTACCAGGAAGACTAGTTAATACCATTATTACTGAAATTTATATAACAACCACTAAAGTCAAAGATGATGAAACTGAAGACTTCTACCAACTTCTTCAGTCAGAAACTGATAAAACATGCAATCAAGATACATTGATAATTACTGGTGATTTGGAATATCTATGTTGAAAACAAGGAAAATCAAGAGTTGAAAAATATGATGTTGGTGATAGAAACTATGTTAGAGATCTCATGATAGAATTATGCAAAACTAATGACTTCTTCACTAGAAATATCCCTTTCACTAGCTAAATGGTGACTTGTTATTGTAGTTGAGTGCTGTCAAGTTGGTTCTGACTTAAAGTGACTCTTATAGGATTTCCAAGGAGCAGCTGATGGATTTGAACTGTCAACTTTGTGGCTAACAGACCAGTGGTTATCCTACATCACCATACCAGAACTCCAAATGGTAACTATACATGTGGAACTTGCCAAATGGAACACTCAGGAATCCAATCAGCTATAGCTGTCAAAAGAGAAGATGGAGAAACTCAATTTCATCAGTCAAAATAAGGCCAGGGGTGGACTGTTGAACAGACCATCAATTGCTCATAAGCAGTTGATGTTGAAGCTCAAGCAAAAATTTTAAAGTTACAAGAGCAAAGATATGATTTTGATTATGTTATTATTGTTGTTAGGTGCCATGAAGTCAGTTCTGATTCATAGTTATCCTATGCACAATAGAATAAAACATCGCCCAATCCTGTGCCTGCCTCACAATTGTCATGCTTGAGCCCATTGCTGCTGCCACTGTACCAATCCATATCCTTGGGGGTCTTACTCTTTTTCTCTGACCCTCCACTTTTTCAAGCATGATGTCCTTCTCCATGGAGATAACATGTCTGAAGCAAGAGAGACAAAGGCTCACCGTCTTGGAGCATTCTGTCTGTACTTCTTCCAACACAGATTTGTTTGTTCTTCTGTTAATCTATGGTACCATCAATATTCTTCTATAACACCATAGCTCAAATGCATCAATTCTTCTATAGCCTTCTTTATTCATTGTCCAACTTTCACATGCAGGAGTATCTTAGTCCTCAAACTGATATTATTGCTCTTGAACATTTTAAAGAGGTCTTGTGCAGTAGATCTGCCTAATGCATATACACTGATTTCTTGACAATTGCTTCCATGGGTACATGTTGAGTATATCCAACCTGAATTTAGAGACCATCTGAAGAACAGATTAGATGTATTAAACACTAATGCCAAAGACAAGAATTGTGGGATGACATCAAGAGCATCATACAAGAAGAAAGCAAATGGTCATTAGTAAGACAAGAAAGAAAGAAAAGACCAAAATTGAAGTCAGAAGAGACTCTGAGTCTGACTCCTCAACCTAGAGAACCTAAAGTGACTGGAAGAATTGAAGAAGTTAAAGAGCTGAACATAGCATTTCAAAGGGAAGCTTGAGATAACATAGTAAAGTATTATAATGAAATGTATGAAGACCTGGGGTTAGAAGACCAAAAGGGAAGAACACAAACAGTTCTTGCCAAGCTTAAAGAACTGAAAAAAATTTCAAGCCTTGAGTAACAATATTGAATGATTTTGTGGGCAAAATATTGAATGATGCAGGAAGTATCCAAAGAAGATGGAAGGAATACAGAGTCACTGTACTCAAAAGAATTGGTTGATGTTCAACTACTTCAAGCCTCAGGTTGGGATATTGAAGG
>NW_006408651.1:7715172-7720616 GCF_000296735.1 Chrysochloris asiatica
TGGATTATATGAAGAACGTGGCATCAGGATGGGAGGAATACTCATTACCAACCTGTGATATAAGGATGATACAACCTTGTTTGCTGAAAGCAAAAAGGACTTAAAATACTTACTAATGAAGATAAAAAAAAAAACACAGCCTTCAGTAAAGATTGCACTTCAAGGTAAAGAAAACAAAACTTCTCACAACTGGACCAATAAATAACATCACGATTAACAAAGAAAAGACTGTAGTTGTCAAAGACTTCATTTGGTTTGGATCCACAATCAATGTTCATGGAAGCAGCAGGCAAGAAATTAAATGACATATTTATTGCATTTGGAAAATCTTTTGCAAAAGACCTCATCAGTGTGTTCAAGAGCAAAAATGTCAATTTGATGACTAAGGTGTGTCTGACCCAAGCTATGATATTTTCAATTGCTTCATATGCATGTAAAAGTTGGACAGTGAATAAAACATACTAGACCTTAGTAGAATTGATGCATTTGAATCATGGTGTTGCAGAAGAATAGTGAAAGTACTATGAACTGCCAGGAGAATAAACAAAACTGAGTTGGAAGAAGTACAAGTAGAATGCTCCTTAGAAGCAAGGATGGGGCAATTTCCTCTCTCATACCTCAGACATGGTATCAGAAAGGACCAGTTCCTAGAGAAGGACATCCTGCTTGGTAAACTGTTATCTGCAAAGGAAGGGAAGACCCCCAACAGGATGGATTGACAGTGGCAGCAACAATGGGCTCAACATAGCAAGGATCATGAGGATGGGATAGGACATGGTGGTGGTCTGTTGTGTTGTGCATAGGATCGCTATGAGTTGGAACTGTCTCCAGGGCACCTAACAACATTTATTGCTTTTGTTTTGGTATTATCATTATCTGTACATTGATATTTCTACTCCCCTCCTTAACATACTGGTGTAGTGCTGTAGGTTAATGCGCTGCACTGCAAAGCTGATGTGAAGCTCAAGGTCGGTGTTTCAAGCTCACCAGCCACTGGTAGTTTTGAACCACTGATCGTAAAATTAGCAGCCTGACTCATAACCACTATGCAACCAGAGCTCCTTATGAACCAAAATAGGCTAGTAATTATACTAAATGTACCTAAGATAAATTCCTCAAATCAACGGATGCGATTTTATACTAAGTAAGAAAAACAACTATGTTTCATTTTTAAGCTATCTATTTGAGGTGCAAGGATAAAAAGCAAAAAATATTGAAAAATTGATAAAAACACTAAACATTTAGATGTTAAAGTAAGAAATACCTTGAGTTAAAATCAAATATGTACTGAACTAGGTAATACAATGGCATTATCTAGTTTGCTAAATATAAATGTTTGACAGAATGAATTGAAATTCATGAAAAATAAATGTATTCTTTTTTCTTATTCTATCAATACTAAGTAAATCTGTATATTTTTGTTGGTTTTAACCAGCCCTTAATCCTAGTTATTTTTGTGTGTATGAAAACATTGTTGTGGTTGAGTTTTATATAAATTGGCTTTAAACCCTTGTATAGGGTTCCAAGAAGCAGCTGGTAGGTTTGAACCACCAACTTTGTGGTTTTCAGTCCAGTGCTTATCTTATTGCTTCACACCAGGATTCCACGTATAAAGTTATTTTGGTAGTAATGTATGTTTGTACCAACTTTTACACTCAAAGAAGCAAACTGCCAAGGGTACAATTTAAAAACAGCACTTTAGATTGAGCTAAGAGGTCCAAAATTAATTCTTCCTCATGACAAAGAGTTGTCAGATATTTATGAAAAAACAACAACTAGTGACCTTTTTTTCCCATTTTTTTCTTCCTTGATATGTAGACATATTGCTCCCTGAAGCAACCCAAACAGCATATTTAATGTTCTGAAATACTATTGCCCTAACTTGCTTATGGTAATTTTTGAAACTGGTCAGAAACAACTAAAGAATTTTATGAACATGGACAAGCCCCAACAATTTCAGGGAACAAAAGGGAGAAGATCAACTTACAGAGGCAAAAAATTAAGCTTGAAACGATACAAGTGATTGGAGCAGGCCAGGGGAGTAAGTAGAGGCTTGTCGTTTGTCCAGGAGTTACCAAACCCAACCAAAATCCACTGCCATTGAGTGAATTCAGACTCATAGCTATCCTGTATAAGATTTATGAAACTGCAATATTTACAGGAGCAGAAAACCTCATCTTTCTCCCAAGTAGCTCCTGGAGGGTTTGAACTGCTCACCTTCCAGTTAGCAGTCCAGTATTTATGGAAAGGCATTAAGTGTGACTTCAGTTCTTTTTCTAGGACTAGTTTCCCACAGAAGACTCAGTTGGAAATGGTTTGTACGGTTAATGGGAAAACCCTTACCAGTCCTTATACAAGCATTATCTCTTGTAAAGGAGTCCTGAGGGGCACAAATGTTAAGTATTAAACTCTTGGCTACTAACTGAAAGATTGGCAGCTTGAATGTACCCATTAGTGCCTCAGAGGAATGGCCTGGTGATCTGCTTCCCAAAGATCACGGAGCCATGAAACCCCTATGGAGTACAGTTCTACTCTGGCAAACATGGCGTTACCATGAATAGGAATTTACTCAACACCAACTGGTTTTGTTGGCGTCTTTTAATCTTCACTAGGATCCTATGCAGTCAACCAGACTGGCATGATTTTTCTGTTTTACAATAAGCCAACACCCAGTGACTTCTCTTCATTGCATTATTAACAAGGGGCAGAAATAGTACTTGAATACAGGTCCTTTTGCTGCTCCACAAATACCCTCATGCAATCTCTTTGGGAGAACACAACCTCCCTTATCTACAAGCAAATAAACATAAAATTGATAAAGTTTTGCTAATTCATTTGGTACATTATTTAGAATGATGGGCAATGGACAGAAACCAAATGCTCAGAGGGTAGAATAACCCAGTAAAAAATATTTGCCTGGATTAGAGCCAGCTGGGGAATTTAGCCTTAGGCTTGTAAAAAGGGTATGGGGAACTCAGTGGAAGACAAGGGCAGAGAGGGAGTACAAGGGAGGAAAAGAGAGCTCAACAAGTACTATTTTAGGAGTTTCCTTTCCTGTGAGTTTTCTTTTCCCCCACCAAATTATAAATGTTAATCCCAGACTGCCAATTTTTTAAAACAGGAAAACAGTCACTTGGTTTGCTTTCTGACCTAGTCATCTTCCACATAATTCAATTTGTTGAACACACAGACATTGAAGTTTTTGGACCAAAACTGAAACCATAACATATTTCTGATCATTCCTTGTGATTTATTTACTGTTGTTAGGTGCCATCAAGTTTATTCTAATTCATAGTGACCTTATTACAACAAAATGAAACATTTGCATGTCCTATGTCATCCTCACAAGCTTTGTTGTGTTTGAGCCTAATGCTGTAGCCACTGTGCTGATTTATCTCTTAGAGGGTCTTCTTCTTTCTTGCTTATCCTCCAGTTTACCAAGCATGATATCTTTCTCGAGGGACTGGTCCCTCTTGATAACATGTCTAAAGCACGTGAGAAGACGTCGTACCATCCTTACTTCTAAGGGACATTCTGACTGTTCTTCTTCCCAGACAGATGTGTTTGTTTTTCTGGCAGTCCATTCAATGCTTTTTCCCAACACCATAATTCAAATGCATCAATTCTTCTTCAGTCTTCCTAATTCATTGTCCAGCTTTCACATGCATATAAGGCGATTGAAAATATCAGGCTTGGGTCAGGCACACTTTAATTTCAAGGATCATCTTTGCTTTTTAAAACTTTAAAGAAATCTTTTGCAACAGATCTGTCCACTGCAATATGTCTTTTGATTTCTTGACTACTGCTTCCATGGATGTTGATTGTGGATCCAAACAAAATGAAGTTCTTTACAACTTCAATATTTGCTCTATTTATTATGATATTGCGTACTGGTCTGGTTCCTAAGACTTTTGTTTTCATTATGTTCAAGTATAATCTGATCTTCATTAATAAGTGCTTTAAGTCCTCTTGAATTGCAGCAAGCAAAGCTGTATCATCTGCATATTGCAGGTGGTTAATGAGTCTTCCTCCATTCTTGATATCACATTCTTCTTCATAGAGTGTTTTGGAATTCTCATTCTTTGCTATATTCTCCATAGTTTTATGATCCAAAAAGTCAAATGACTTGCATAGTCAGTAAGACACAGGTAAACATCTTCTGGTCTTCTCTGCTTTTAGCCAAAATCCATCTGACATTAGGAATGATATCCTATGGTCCACATCCTCTTCGGAATCTGTCTTGAATTTCTAGCAGTTCTCTTTTGATGTACTGCTGCAACCATTTACTGGGTGCTGATACTGATTGCAGCAGTTTGCTGAGTTACAGATCGTTTAATCTTATCAGTTTTGCTGAGCATGATGCTCTGACAATCTTCCCAAGGCTTGTCTCTTAGCAGGCAATTCTCCACTCCTCGCTACCTCATTAATGTCAGAAATCCTGAGGTGAGATATTTGCCACAAGAATGAGTGAGCAAGAAAGCCCTCCTAATTTCCTGTAGCTCCACATAGACAGTATGCGTTCCCTTTATCCCTTCAGCTCTTCTATAAATGGAAGAATGTTGTTCTCAGTAACTGCTGTTGAGTTGGTCCCTAACTCAGGGTAACCCCAGACACAGTGAAACAAAATGTTGCCAGCTCCTAAATCATCCTTAATAATCAATCACAGGTCAGGAAGGGCCATTGTGATACATTGGGTTTCCCCTGGCTGATTTTAAGAAGTAAACCGCCAAGCCTTTCTTATTTCAGAAGCTTCACTAAAACTTACTTAGCATCATAACAAGGTCCCCTCCCCCTACAGATTGGCAGTAGTTGTTAAGTGCCCTAGAGTTGGGAGTTGGTTCTGACTCATAGAGACCCAGTATAGGATTTCTAAGGAGCAGGTGGTGAGTTTGAACCACTGACTTTGAGGTTAGCTATCCAATGTTTATTTTCAGCACCACACCAAGACTCCATGATTACCCCAAAGAAAATTATAAGTAATTCTGTATTTACCTAATTCATATTCAAGTGTCCCTAGCTGTCCCCAAAATGCCACTGTAGCTGGGTTTTTTGTTTAGTCTTGTTTTTTGAAACTAAAATTCAACAAACTTCACTCATTGCATTTAGCTGTCTTTTAGTCTCTTTATCAAGACTGATACCAGTTTTCCAACATCGTTGTTGTTGTTATTAGTTGCCATTGAGTAGATACAAACGCATAGCAACCTTATGCACAACAGAAGGGAACACTGCTCGATCCTGGACCAACCTCACAATTGTTGCCATGCTTGAGCCCATTGATGCTGCCAACATCATTATAAAGATTTTTTTCATGCTAATGACTTTTTTTGGAGTTCTGGTGTGGTACTTAATTGTGGTGCTCATGAGGAATCTGAACATGGATCAAGAGGCAGTTTTTTGAATAGAACATGGGAACGCTGAATGGTTTAAAATTAAGAAAGGTGTGC
>NW_006408651.1:7721462-7722471 GCF_000296735.1 Chrysochloris asiatica
TAGTGAGGTTGGCCCAGGATCAGGCAGTGTTTCGTTTTGCTGTGCATAAGGTCACTTTAAATGGATACCGACTCGATGGCACCTAAAAGAACAACAACAAAGTGTGGTGCTGTAGGATAAGCACTGGAGTACTAACCACAAGGCCAAACCCACCAGCTACTCCTCAGAAACTCTATTCAGGGTTTTTATGAGTCGAAACTGATTTGACGGCACAACAATGATTTTTTTGAACAGCACAGGCTAATATTGTCTTTTGAGCATCCTACATTCTGGATTTGTCTGTTTGTTTTTTGTTTTTTTTCCCCTTATTATGGTATCATTTAGCATGTTTCTCTATCTGCTGTGTTTCCTATTGGTCTGCAAGTCATGTTTATTGTTGTTAAATGCTGTTGAGTCATTTCCAAACCATATAGACCTTATATAGGATTTCTGAGGTGCAGTTGTTAACCATTGACCTTGTGGCTCAAACTGACCTTGTGATCCAGTGAATTACTGAACCACCATTACCCTCAAAAGGAGAAATGGTGGTGATGGTTGTATGCTATGGAGTCAGTTCTGACTCATAGCGACCCTGTGTAGGACTTCTAAGGCTATAAATCTTTATGGAAGCTGAAAGCCTCATCTTTCTCTCACAGAGCAGCTGGCAGATTCGAAATGCTGGTCTTCTGTTAGCAGCACCACTCATAATCCACTACACTACCAGGGTTTCTTTAAAAGTGGAATTGTTGTTAATGTTAGGTGCCATCAAGTCAGTACTGACCCATAGCGACATTATGCACAGCACAACAAAACACTGCCTGATCCTGGGCCAACCTCACTATTATTGCCATGCTTGAGTCCATCAATGCGGTCACTTGGCCAATACATCTCATTGGGGGTCTTCCTCTTTTTCTGTGACCCTCCACCTTACCAAACATGATACCCTTCTTCAGCAACTAATCCCTCCTGACAATATGTCCGAATATAAGAGATGAAGTTTGGCCATCTTGGCCTCCAAGGAGCACTCTGG
>NW_006408651.1:7724196-7725299 GCF_000296735.1 Chrysochloris asiatica
GGTCATCAGCAATGATATCCCTCATTCCACAGCCTCTTCTGAATCCGTCTTGAATCTCTGAAAGTTCTCTGTCGTCAATATATGCTTGCAGCCATTTCTGTATCACCTTTAGCAAAACTTTACTCGTATGGGATATCAAAGATGTTGTCCAATGATTTCCGCATTCCATTGGGTCACCTCTCTATGGAATTGGCACAAATATGGATCTCTTCCAATTGGCCAGATAGTAGTCTTACAAATTTCTTGGCATAGATGGGTGAGTGCCTCCTGTGCCGCCTCATTTTCTTGAAAGTTTTCAATTTTTATTCCATCAATTCCTGGTGCCTTGTTCTTTGCCAAATCCTTCAATGCAACTTGGTCTTCCTCCTTCAGTATCATTGGCTCTTGATCATATCCTGCCTCTTGAAATGGTTGAACATTAACCATTTCCTTTTGGTACAGTGACTCTGTGTATTCCTTCCATCTCCTCTTGATGCTTTCTGCCTCATTCAACAATTTGCCTAGTGAAACTTTCAATAATGAAAATCGAGGCTTGAATTTTTTCTTCAGTCCCCCCATCTTGAGATATGCTGAGTGTGTTCTTCCTTTTGGTTTTCTGATTCCACATCTGTGCACATTTTGTTGTCATATTTGACTTTATCTTCTAGAGGTGATCTTTGAAATTTTCTGTTCAGCTCTTGGACCTTCTCATTTCTTCCATTTGCTTTAGCATCTCTATGCTGGAGAACAAATTTCAGTATCTCTTCTGACATTCATTTTGACCTTTTCCTTCTTTCTTGTCTTCTCAATGATTTTTTGCTTTTTTCATGTATGATGTTCTTGATGTCATCCCAAAACTCTTCTGGTCTTTGGTCTTTAGTGTTTAATGTATCAAATCTGTTGTTCAGATGATCTCTAAATTCAGGTGGGATATATTCAAAGTCATATTTTGGCTCTTGTGGACTTGTTTTCTTTTTCTTCAGCTTCAGCTTGAATTTGCATATGAGTAATTGATGGTCTGTTCCACAGTCTACCCCTGGTCTTGTTTTCACTGATGATATGGAGCTTTTCCATCATCTCTTTCCACAAATGTAGTCAATTTGATTTCTATGTATTCCATCTGG
>NW_006408651.1:7726371-7730529 GCF_000296735.1 Chrysochloris asiatica
CTCAGGCATCCCCTCTAGTCACCAGAATGGAGGTGCGCAGACAGCGAGAGACCAATGAACAGATACCAGAAATAAGAATGTCCACACCTGTATCTCCACGGTTTTGTCAGGCATTCATTGCTTTTCTGATTCTTCCCTGCTTGGTCTCTCACAATATGGTGGCTCCAGGAGCAGCTGAGTGTCTTGAATTAGAAAGCAATTGAGTTCTTGATTCTGCTACAAATTTCCCGAGCTATAAGCCTTCCAAGCTTCTAAGCATTCCTTTATTTGTGGTTCAGAGTTCTAGCACTATCCCCTGAGACTGCTTGGTCCAGTATTCTGTGTTGTTGCTGATGGAGCTCCTCATTGCATGTCTACCCAATCTGCCATCTTGTTGGTGGCATTCAAAAAGTGGAACAGTATCTTTCAAATGTAATACATTATTAAGCATAAACCATAGTCCTAAGGAAGATAAAAGAAACACAGAAAAATAAAACTTGTCAACATCATGGCTAAAAATGACACCAAGGCAGGTATCATGGACCCAAGACCCATTACTTTCCCATAACCTCTCTGGGGCCTAGGATTAAGTTCAGTGTTTTGGCCAGGGAGAGGTATGTGTTAGGAGTAATGAGATATAGTTGTGACAGACAGAAGCTCAAGAGAGGAAAGAAAGAAAGAAATGGTTATAAGTTGTTGTCCTTGTTGATGCTATTTTGGATTATGACGCCATAAATACAGAAAAGATATCAATGTCTTGGAAAGAGCAAAGGGAGTTCAGATCACTGTACCCAATTAGTGAGGCCATCTAGGTCTCACAGCTGCACCCAGTTTGGAGCATGAATGCTGACTGAAACAGAATAGAACTGCCCCATCGTAATGCCTTGGCTGTGATCTTTATGGAAACAGATCTCCAGGTCTTTTGTTTTGCAGAGCCATTTACCTTTAGGTGGGTTTGAACTGCCTTTGGTTAGCAGTCAAGCTCTTAAGCATTGCATCACCAGAGCTCCTTGGAAAATAACCTAAATTTGGTTAAATAAATTAAGTCTAAAGGTTTACAAATCCACATTTGAAAATAACATCTAAAAGCATAGGAAAGTCTTCATGAGCTTGAATCAAAAGAAATGGTATAATATAATATGATATAAAGTGTGACCACTATTTCTTTAACAAA
This sequence comes from Chrysochloris asiatica, assembly GCF_000296735.1. Taxonomy (NCBI): domain Eukaryota; kingdom Metazoa; phylum Chordata; class Mammalia; order Afrosoricida; family Chrysochloridae; genus Chrysochloris; species Chrysochloris asiatica. Next base: position 7,727,525 of record NW_006408651.1, read on the forward strand.
ATCTTTCAGACTTGTATCTGTACCATTTGTCTCTGACAGTTAAGCATATAAAAAGTACTAGAAAAGAAATATGTTCAAATGTTTATAATTATTGTAATTAAAGCACTCGGCTGCTAATCGTAAGATCAGAAGTACCAACTTACCAGCTGCTTAGCTGGAGAAAGATGTGACAGCCTGAACAGATGTACAGCCTTGGGAAGCCTATGGGGCAGTTTTACTGTCTGTCCTATAGGATTGTCCTGAGTCAGAACCCACTCAACAGCAATGTGTTTGGTTTTTGGCGTGGGATGAATGGCAATTTTTTTTTACTTTTTTTTTTTTTTTTACGTATTTGCCACTTAAAAACCATAAACAAACAAAAACAAATTCTACACATAATACATTTGTAGTAAAACATTTGAATCTGGTTTCTTCTTCCCCATTAAAAGTACCCCGTCCTGAGACAGGCTGTTCTCAATGTAGACTGCCCTTAATCAAAGACTCTTCATAACCGTTCCCTGTCCTGCATACCCCCACCTTCCAGGCCTCTGCTCTGTGCTCTATAAACACTTCCCCAGGTCCATGGAGAAGAACCCTATGGGGAACTCTCAGAAGGTACAGACTTCTTTAGAGCAAGGTTAATCACCTCCTAAATTATGACGTTTTGAAGTTTTGATTGTGTGTATCAGGTTTCTTTTCACAAGGCAGAGGCATTGCTAAGTGACTGAAGATATGCATTAAGATATGCACAGAGGCGTAATTAAAGGGCTTGACATAAATGGAAACAGGGAAAGGATGTTTAAACCAGGAAATAAAAGGATACCGAGTTTTAATGTTAGAAATGCCCATCGACACTCATTCATTTATTAGTAGATGAATGGACTATCGATGAAAATGCATCTTTGGGTCTTTTGCATGCTCTTTTTCATAAAGTAGTAAAGATGGTGGTGGTGGTGGTGGTTATGTGCCATGGAGTCGGAACTGACTCATAGCAACCCTGCAAGGGTTTCTGAAGCTGTAAAATCTTTACGGGAGCAGAGAGCCTCATCTTTCTCCTGTGGAACAGATGGTAGTTTCGAACTGCCGACCTTGAGTTTCGCAGCCCAATTCGTAACCAGTATGCTACCAGAGCTCCTTAGTAAAAATGGAAGCTTCTCAAATTTCTGCTGAATAAGAGAACATCTAAATCCCCTATCTACTGTGGCCCATATCTCTTAAAGAATGACTAGAAATGATTCACCAATCCTTGCTATTTGTGGAATTTTCTTTTTCAGTTTTGTATAACCTGAATCTCTCCTTCTGTGATTTAAACATGTTTTTCTCTTTTTGTTTATTCAGCATAAGTGTCCCCAGGAAGCAGCTGGCTTTTGACTCTTAAAGTACTAAGACATTAATTAATGGATCTGCACCATGCCTCTTTCCATGAGAAATTCACATCCATAAACCATTAGGATCAAATAGGACCCAGACCCATTCCAGAATTCCCAAGCCACCCATAAGGTACTCTGACATTTGCTGGTGTGACTGCCACCATTCTCCAGATGGCAAAACTGAGGTCCAGGTGAAGAAGAATGAGAGAAGCTTGACTAAAGGAAGACAGCTTTGTTTGACAACAAATCAGGGCAAACATTTACTTACCAATATCTGTATTTTTACCTGTGCCAAATAGCATGGCAGCCTACTATGTTGTTGTTGTTAGTCAGTACTCTTGAGTAGAATCCAACTCATAGTGACATCCTACAATAGGGGGGAAATAATAGGTCTTGGAAGAATAGATTACAGGTTGACAGGATTGTTTCCCATTTACTTGTCTAACCTAAAGCGTCCAGCACAACCTCAATGATGGGTGTCAATCTTGGCCAGATGTGGTACCGGCACACCCTGCCTCCAGGCAGAACATGAGCCAAAGTCCTCAGTGTCTCTTAGGCCAAAAGGCATAAATCTTCGATTTTCTATGAATTAGGGATTACCGCTAAATCGTGTGCTTTCTATTAATAGATCTTTATAAATGCTGCAGGTGCGGCTGGAGTTCCTCTTTGAAGTATTGCTTAATCACCCCTTCTCCAAATCCTCATAATCCAACCCTCATAAAAAAAACCCGGGGATTATTGATTGAGGAGGCCTCAGGGACCTCTAAAGGCACTGCGGCCCGTCGCCCGCCTGCCCCTGAGGTGCGGCTGCAGGCTGAGCAGGAATGCGTGCCAGGTGCAGCTAGACCTGCTGCGCCAACCTGGAGAAGGTGGAGTACATTAGCCTCCTGCTTCTGCCTAGTCATTTCAACTGCAAAGTATGTGGATTTCTTTCCTTATTAAATATCTTTCTTAGAACAATATTCTTTGGACCTAGAGTTTCGGACACACTTTTCTTACTTTAATTACATTTCTTTACTGTAATCATATTTTTCTTGTAGCCTTTCACGTCTCCAATCAGGCACCATGCTTCCAGCTACACTATAGTCCTTGGGCCATACTGGATCATTGTGAATATGATTTGATATGTTCATGCAATGCCCTGTTCCTAGAGTATATTTCAGAATACCCATACACCACAAACTGTCAGAAGAACAAACAAATCTATCTTGGAAGTACTTCAATCAGAATGTTCCTTAGAAGCCAGGGTGGCGAGACTATCTCACGTACTGTGAACATGTTATCAGGAGGGATGGGTCTATGGAGAAGGACATCATGCTTAGTAAACTCAAGGGCTAGTCAAAATGAGTAAGACTCCAAACCAGATGGATTGGCATCTATAGTGGTTGTACCAATGGTCAAAAACATGGCAGTGACTATTAAGATGGCAGTGTATCTTTGTGTTGTATGTAGGGTTGTCTTGAGTGGAATCAATTTGATGACCTTAACAACACCAAGCACAAAATATCTTTCCATTTCATGCAATTCTCCTAATCAGTCAAGGTGCAACTCAAATGTCACCTTCCTTATGAAGCCTTCCAGACTTTCAAGGAAGAAATAGTCACTTCCTTCTCTTTTCCCCATAAATGCTATCCATGACTCTGTTTTTGCACTGTA
>NW_006408651.1:7732171-7739331 GCF_000296735.1 Chrysochloris asiatica
TATACTTAATACATGGTGATCCTTTATCTGCTGAGTTCCAGGTACTGGGCTACTTCTTATTTGATATGTGTTGATGAGTAAGATAGGGTGCTTGATTTTGAGGATGTTGGCCCAGGATCGGGCAGTATTTTGTTCTGCTGTGCATAAGGTCACTATGAGTCGGTACTGACTCAATGGCACCTAACAACAACAACAGAGTCATGGAAGAAAGATACAAAGATAACCAGGTCAGTGGAATATGCTGACTGTTATAGTAAACATAACTCTGAAGAGGCCAGTCCACTACATCTGCAGTAAGCCCTGTGTGACTTGTGAAACTCAAGAACTGTCTTATGGGGGGCACCCAGTATGGTACCTGGCACTTACTGAGTGCTCAATAAATCTTAATGAAATTGTTGCAGTTGAAAGATCCTTGCATCTGGACTCAAACCTCCCAAATCTGAGTTCAGTTCTGGCTTCTCAGATCACTTGAATGCTGTCCTCTTTTTTTATAAATGGAATGAGCATAATAATGCTAATCTTCCTCTCTACTGTTATCAGAAGCAAATGAAAACACTTTGAGCATTCTGAACAAGCAACTAAAAGCGCCATCACACTGTGTATAATGTCATCTTCACTATGCAGAACAATTACTAGTACTAAAAGCATGAAACTCTGTGGATTTATCTACAAGACCTGAACAACTACAATCATGACAAGTATTAAAAAACACAAAAACAGTCGCCATCAATTTTGATTCCTGGCAACCCCAATGTATGGCAATCCCATATGTGTCAGAGTAGAACTGTGCTCTAGAGGGTTTTCATTGCTGATTTTTCAAAAGTACATCTCCAAGGCCTTCCTCTGAGGCAACACTGAGTAGATGTGAACCTCTAGACTTTTGGTTAGCAGTCAAGTGTGTTATCATTTACACCACCCAGGGACTTCTACAAGTGGTGTCATTGCTGTTGTTGAGTGCCGTCGATTTGGCTCCCACTCCAAGCAGACCCTGTATAGAAACCTAGTGGGTTTGAACTGCTGATCTTGCAGTTAGCAGTCCAGAACTTATCTTACAGAGCCTCACCAGGACTGCACATTCTAAAATGCTCAGGAAGACTTACTTTTGCACTCCTCCTGAGCTTTGGTTTGCGTGTTTGCAATATATTGTACTTTGTCAATTATGTTCTATGCAGAATAGGATCACACAAAGATAACCATACCTCCTATATATATGAAGAATTTTCCAAAGAAGAATTTCCCCAATAGCTTTCCATGGGGGATAACTCCTATTTGACCCTGACTCAGAATGAGCCAGATAATGTAGCTATTATAGGTGGGTGTTGAGAATTGCTGTCATGTTCAGATTTTTTCTCATCATCCTGATATAATAATTGTGGTCAGAAATGAACAATAGCCTGTCTGTGAGAGTTTGAGGGTAGATAAATCCATCATTGGTTTAAGCAGCTTTGCACTGCACCTTAATGCTTAAAATCACAAAATTAATCAGCTGGCAAAAGACACTCTTGGAGGTGAAAGGATAGACGAAGTTGTGAATAGAAAGGAATGCATTTCGACAGGGATCTATTTATCATTACACCTTAAGTGCTTTGTGGGCCTATAAAAATATGGAAATGTGTGATAGAGTGGAATGTACAATGAAAGGAGGCAGAGGCTTCCAAGGGATGGAGCGATGCCTTCCTTCTGATAATAATATCTAAAAAAATGAAAATGTATTTGCCAAAATTTTTGACTGTCCTCCCCACAAGGAATGGCATTAATTCTATGATGTAATATGAGATGAGAAATTCAGCCTTGAAAGAATATTCCTGTAGAAAGAAGAAAAAACCTTTGGATGAGTTCAGATAGTCTGCAAGGTATGATTCAGTCAAAAATGGGTTTAGCCTACATAAGCCCCAAAGGTGCTTGCTGCATGGAGTTATGCTGAGAAGCCAGGCAACCAAGCTGACCGGCTGCTGTGCATAAACTGTGGTGTGAAGCAGCTCAGCCTGGCTCCTGTCTGGAAAACCATACACTGTTCATATGACAATATGTCCTCCGGCTTTTGTTAAGCCACTTTCCTGTTGTAAAACAAGCTGTTGTTAGTTGCCATCAAGTCAGCAATGATTCATGGCAAGCTTATGTATAATAGAGCAAAAAAATGCAGCCCATTCCTATGCCATTTGCATGATCATTAGTATGTTTGAGTTGATTGTTATTGCTGTTGAGTAATGCTTTCCATGTAAGGGGGCTTACCTCTAAGCATTACATCAGACAATATTCTGTTATGATTCATAGACCTTTCTTCCTTATCTGAGTCTGGAAGCGCCTATAAAGCCTGTTCACTCTGGTTGACCCTGATGGCATATGAGATACTGGTATAGTCAGAACTGAGAAGGATTCCTTTACCTCAATATTTGGGTTTACTTCAAGCATGGGCAACTGTAGGTGTATTTACCTGTGATTAAAATATTTGAAAAAAGTAGTATTTGAAACATGAAACATATGCATTTTATTTGGGCCTTCTGTCAGTATTAAAACACTGAATTCTATGGTATGGTTCAAAGCAAAGAACAGTAAGTTTGTGTTATTTACTCCAGTAGTTGTATTTGGTAGGAGTACTGACAATTCCACCTTAGTCTGTCAATTTGTTGTATGGTGTTAATTTGCATATTGTTGTGATGCTGACAGCTATGTCCTCATAGTTTAAAAATCCACAGAGTTACCAGTGGTAGACAGGTTTCAACAGAACTTCCAGACTAAGACAAACTAGGAAGGAAGAAGAGATGGACCACTTCTGAATAGTTAGCCACTGAAAACTTTATGAAAAACAGTGGAACATTGTCAGACATCATGCCAGAATACAAGCCCCTCAGGCACTCAAAACACCTGGGGAAAGAGCTGTCTCCACAAAGTAGAGTTGACCTTAATGATGTAAAGCAGAGCTAATGGGACAAAATTCAAAATGAGAAGAAAGAGCTGCAAACATCTGTTTAATTACCAGAAACTGAAATGTACTAAGTATGAATATAGGAAAATTGGAAGTCATGAAAAATAGAAATAGAATAAAGATTGATATACTCGGAGCTGAGATGGACAGGCATTGGCCATTTTGAATTAGACAACCATATTTTTACTATGGAGTCCTGGTGTGTTGCTGAGGGTTAATACGCTGGACTGCAAGGTTGGTTTGAACCACAAGGTCAGTGGTTCAAGCTCACCAGCCACTCCTTGGGGACCCTATACAAAGTCGCTGTGAGTCAGAACCAATTCAGTGGCACTTAACAACAACACGATGTTTACTGTGCTGGCCATGACAAATTCAAGGTGAAGAGCATTACATTCATTGTCAAAAAGGCCATTTCAAGATCTATCTTGAAGTACAATACTATCTGGAATAGGATAATATCCATATATCTATAAGGAAAACCAATTAATACCATTAGTATTCTAATTCACGTACTAATCACTAAAGCCAATGGTGGTGAGATTAAAGAATTTAACCAACTTCTTCAGTCTGAAGTTGATCAAACATACAATCAAATTGCATTGATAATTACTGCATTGATAAAAGTTGGAAGCAAAGAGGAAGGATCAATTGGCAAATATGGCCTTGGTGATAAAAATGATGCTGAGGACCTTATGAGAGGATTTTGCAAAACCAATGATTTAGTCTTTCTTCATGTTTTTCCAGAAACATAAAAGATGATTATATAAGTGGACCTCATCAGATGGAATACAAAGAAATCAAACTGACTACATCTGTGGGAAGAGATGATATAGAAGCTCAATATCATAAGTAGAAACAAGACCAAGGATGCAATGTAAAACAAATCACAATTGCTCGTATGCAAATTCAAGTTGAAACTGAAAAAAATTAAAAAGAGTCCAAGAGAGCCAAAATATGACCTTGAGTATTTTTTATTGTTAAATGCTATTGAGTTGGTTCTGATTCATAGAGACTCTGTATAGGGTTTCTGAAAGTGGGTGGTGGGTATGAACCTCTGACCTTGCAGTTAGCAGTCCAGTGCTTATCTTACAGTACCATGCCAGGATTCTGACCTTGAGTATATCCCACCTGAATTAAGGAACTAACTGAAGAACAGATTTGATGCATTAGACACTGACTGAAGGCCAAAAGACTTGTGGGACGCCATCAAGAACATCATATGTGAATAAAGCAAAAGATCATTGAAAAGACAAGAAAGAAAGAAAAACATCAAAATTGAAGTCAGAAGAAAGTCTAAATAGGCTAAATAGAAGCTAAAGCAACTAGTAGAAATGATGAAGTAAAAGAGCTCTAAAGAGTCTCAAAGGCCAGCTTGAGAAGACAAAGTAAAGTGCAAAGATTTGGGATCAGAAAATCAAAATGAAGACCATGCTTAGCCTTTCTCAGACTAAAAGAACTGAAGAAAAAATTCAAGTCTTGGCTTACAATATTGAAAGATTCTATGGACAAAATATTGAATGATGAAGGAAACATAAGAATAAGCTGGAAAGAATACACAGAATCACTGTACCAAAATGACTTGACCAGTGTTCACCCATTTCAAGAGACACTATATGATCAAGAGCTGATGTCACTGAAGGAAGAAGTACAAGCTGCACTGAAGGAATTGGCAAAAACAAAAACAAAACAAGGCTCTAGAAATTGACAGAATACAAATTGAAATATTTCAATAAAAAGATGTAACCCTGGAGACCTTCTCTAGTCTATGCCAAGTAATTTGAAAGAGAGCTACATGGTGAACCGATTGGAAGAGATTCATATTTAGGGCCATTCCAAAGAAAAGTGACCCAATGGAATGTGGAAACCATCAAAAATATCATTAATATCAGATGCTAGTAACATTTTGCTCAAGATAATTTCAAAAATGGTTGCAGCAGTTGACAGGGAGCTGCCAGACATTCTAGCTGGATTCAGAAGTGAAATTGAAACTAGGGATATCATTGCTGACAACAGATGGATCTTTGCTGAAAGCAGAGAATACCAGAAAGAAGTTTACTTGCGCTTTACTTACCATACAAACATTTTCAACTGTGGAGATCAAAACAAACTATGGATAACATTACAAAGAACACTTAATTGTGCTCATGAGGAACCTATACTAGATCAAGAGCCAGTTGTTCAAATAGAACAAGGGGTTAGTGAATGGTTTAAAATCAAGAAAGATGTGTGCCAGTGTTGTATCCTTTCCCAATACATATTTCATTCTGTATGTGGAGCAAGTAATCAGAGAAACTAGATTATATAAATGAAGGAAAACATGGCATCAAGATTGGGGGAAGACTCATTAATAATCTGTGATATGAAGATGACACAACCTTGTTTATGGGAAGCAAAGAGGACTTGAAATACTTACTGATGAAGATCAAAGACTACAGCCTTCAGTATGAATTGCACCTCAATGTAAAGAAAATGGAACTTATCACAACTGGATCGATAAGTAATATCATGATAAATGGAGAAAAGATTAAAGATGTTGGACCACAATCAACATTCATGGAAGTAGCAGTTAAAACATCAAACGGTGTCTTGCATACAACAAATCTACTAAAAAGTTCTCTTTAGAGTCTTAATGAGCAAAGTTGTCAATTTAAGAACTAATGCATGGTATTTTCAATCACTTTATAGGCATGTGAAAGTTGGACAATAAATTAGGAAGACAGTAAAAAAATTGATGCATTTGAATTATGGTGTTGAAGAATACTTAATATACAATGGACTGCCAAAAGAACAAACAAATCTTTAAATTACAGTCAGAATGGTCCTTAGAAGGGTGAATGGCAAGAATTTTTCTCTAATATGTCAGACATGTTATCAGGAGGAGAAGGATATTATATCCCTGGAGAATGACATCATGCTTGGTAAAGTTGAGGGTCAATGAAAAAGAAGAAGATGCTTAACAAGATAGACTGACACAGTGGCAGCAATATCTTCTTTTGTTATAGGTCTGTTCAAGCTTTCTGCTTCACTCAGGGTGATTTCTAAAACTGTATCCATTTCCTCTAGATTTTCAAATTTGTTGGAGTACATCTCTTCATTGTTTTTATTGTTGTTAAGAGCCATTGATTCTGATCTGGCTCATAGCAACCCTGAATAGGGTTTTCAAGGAGTAGCTGGTGGATTTCAACTGCCAACCTTGTAACTTGCAATCCAGTGCTGATTCTACAGAGCCACAGTCTTCATTGTGGTGGTGGTGGCTGTGTGCAGTGGAGTCAGTTTTAACTCTTAGCAATCTTGTATAGGGTTTCCGAGGCTGTAAATCTTTACTGGAGCAGAAAGCCTCATCTTTCTTCTGTGGAATGGCTGGTAGCGTCACACTGCTGACCTTGAGGTTAGCAGCCCTACTCATAAACCACTCAGCTACCAGAACTCTTTATACTTTTCATAGTATTCTGTTATTATCCCTTTATTTCCATTGGTTCTGTTATGATGTCACCTGTGAGGTGTCTGGTGAGTGTTATTTGTGTATTCTACCTCTTGTAAAATTTGTAAGGTTTTTTGTAAGGTTTGTCAATTTTATTAATCCATTCAGAGAACCAGTTTCTTGTCTTGTTGATTCTTTCTATTATTTTTCTGTTTTCTATTTTATTTATTTCTGCTTTAATCTTTGTTATTTCTTCCCTTCTGTTGACTATAGGTTTGTTTACTTTGCTGGTCTGTTTCTAACTGTTGGAGATGTTGTGTTAATGGTTGATTTGGGTTCTTTCTGCTTTTTGGATGTGTGCACTGATTGCTATAATTTGCCCTCTCAGCACTGCTTATGTTATGTTCCAAAGGTTTTGTTATGTTGTGTTTACACTAAGAATTTTTTAAATTTCACTTTTTATTTATTCTTCTACCTAGTAGCTTTTAGGTAGGGTGTTATTCAGTTTCCATGTATCTGATTTTATTTCCTTGATATTCCTATTATTAATTTCTAATTTTACAGCATTGTGATGCTTTGTAGTATTTTGATGATGTTAAATTTATTGAAACTTGCTTTGTGACTTAAAACACGTTCTATTCTGGAGAATGTTCCATGTGCATTGGAAAAGAATGTGTATTGTGCTGTTGATGGGTTGAATGCTGTGTATAAATTTATGAGTTCAAGTTGGTTGTTTATGTTGTTTAGTTCCTCTTTGTCTTTGTTGAGTTTCTTTCTGGTTCTGTCTTTTTCCAAAAGTTGCATATTAAAATG
>NW_006408651.1:7739711-7741381 GCF_000296735.1 Chrysochloris asiatica
TTTTATTATCCATCTGTTACTCTGTCTCTTGACTGGTGCATTTAATCTTTTAACATTTAATGCAATTATCAATAGGTGTGGATTAATTGCATCATTATTCTGCTTTTTGTGTGTGTGTGTGTGTGTGTGTGTGTGTGACTGCTGGTTTCTTTGTTCTGCCTGTTTTCCTGGACTGAGTTCATTTTTGTGTGTGCTTTTTCTTGTCAATTTCTTCATGTTTTTGATATTTCCTAATCTTGGATTTTCCTTTTCTTGATTTAATTTGGAGATGTATTACGTTTCTTTGAGGTTCTTCTGTATTTCATTAATTTCTTCCTTATTTTAAAACAATCTATTTAATCCTGAAATCTACTTGAATCCCTCACCTCCTGGATCTCTGTTGCTACTATCCTTTTCTCTTTTTTTGCTTTAACATTGTCCTGATCATAGAATGGCATTCCAGATCCCCTATTTTTAGTCTTACAGTTTTTATTTTCTATGGGCTCTTCCATATCTGGATTGAGTACTGGGTGGTGTTGCCACATATGTTGATCTCTGGTTGTTGTTTGCTCTTGTTTGTTTCCAGATCAAAGAATTTCCTGTAGTTCTTTGTCTTGAAGTGCTGGCTTGGCCTTTACAAAATTCCTTAATTTGTGTTTATACTGAACTTTTGCTGATTTTGCTCTCATATTTGATTGACAGCTTTGCTGAGTATATGATTCTTGGTTGGCAGCTTTTTTCTTTCAGAGTTTTATATATGTCTCCCCATTGCTTTCTTGCCTGCATGGTTTCTGCTGAGAAATCAGGGATTAATTTTATTGGTTTTCCTTTGTAGGTAACATTTATTTTTCACTAGCTGCTTTCAGGATTTTTTCCTTGTCTTTGATTTTGGAGAGTATGATTAGGATATGTCTTGGCGATATTCCTTTGGGGTCCATCCTGCTTGGGGTTCGTTCAGCTTCTTATCTTCTCATATTTCAAGATGTTAGGGAAATTTTCTTCTAGCAGCTCTTTAACTACCTTTTCTGTGGTTTTCTTTGTATCTCCCTGTTCTAGAATTTCAGTCACCATGTGTTATTCCTCTTCATGTGGTCCCACATAAAACTTAGGCTTTCTTCTGATTTTTTTTCATTCTGTTTTCTGCTTGTTCTTCTATTTAGTATTGAGAGATTTTTCTTAAAGCTCACTAATTCTCACTTTTTTGCTTCAATTCTATTCCTTTGTCTTTTCAATGTAATGTCCATTTTTTGTATTTTAGTATTGATCATCTGGACCTCAATTTGCAGGCTTTGTATTATCTCCACTGCTATCTCTATTTTTTTGTTTGTTTGTTTGTTTGTCCCTGTAATGCTTTTCTGACTTCTTCCTTATTTTCCTATGGAATATTTGGATGTGCCTCAATATCATTCTCCTGAATTCTTTTTCAGGTAGTTCCAACACCTCTTCTCCCTCAAAAGAAATTTCTAGCTCTTCCTTTTTGTCATTTGTTTGAGCTACTGTCTCATTTCTGCACATGAGCAGAATTTTTTTCTGCTTCTTAGGTATTGTTATATTCATATTAATTAGGTGAATGTACACTGGTTTATTCTTAAGCACTCTCCAATTTTGCATGGTAGATGTGATTATGAGATGGGCTTCTCTGTTCACTGCATTACATCTTAATTCAGAGTATTTTTAGTATGTGTTGATTG
>NW_006408651.1:7742821-7744036 GCF_000296735.1 Chrysochloris asiatica
GGCATCCATTTTTCTTCAGTTCTACATTGTAAAAAAAAAAAGAGTGCATGGACATAGTTAAATTCCCAGAATGTTCAGTTCTCTACGGATGGATTACTGGCTGATATGATTGCTAACAAATTTGTCTTGACCTTTATGGTACTTGGGTTGAGAAATAAAGTTTACACTTTTATATTTTAATTCTATTTTTTCTAGGAACTTTTTGAAGTCCCTCATATTAATTTGCTTAAAGGAAGTTTAAAAGATAGCACCAATAACCTACATCTATTCTGAAGTCATGCATCTTACCTACATTTTAATTTTGCATGAGATATGCTGCTATTCCTGAGAACATTGGTGTGTAAGCATTTTGGTATTAAGAGTACTTTTGCTTGAGAGAAGATTTCCTAGGCCACTTGTATCAGGTTCATCACCTTTAAGATTCTAACCAGAATGAATGGGATGTCTGGCTTCTCTATTAATAAGATACAATTGCTATTGAGTCTATTCTGATTTATACTGACCAAAAGATTTCCAAAGCTGTAATCTTTATGGAAGCAGCAGCTGGTTGGCTCAAACCATGAACATTTCAGTTAGTAGCTGAGTACTTAATTGCTATACCACCTCTCTTAATGAGATAAGTGCTGTTGATTTTTAGTAAAAGCAGCATAAGTGTAAAGAAAAACTGAATTTGTCTATGATGATTTCTTTCTATTTGGATCATCAATCAATGCCCATGGAAACAGCAGTGAAGAAATACAACTAACTTGGTGCCCTGTGAAAAAATCTACTACGTAAAGACTTCTTTAAAAAAATTTTTTTTTTTCCTTTAAAAATTTTTTTTGAATGTTTTATTGTGAATTATGTGATAGTTTACATGGGAGAACATTAGTTTACATTCATTCTATCATATCATGTTTACAACATATGTTTATAACATATCATGTTTACAATCCCTCCATGCATCATCAACCAACCAAAGGGTTTACACTATAAGCCTGCCACCCCCCTCCCCGCCCCCCAGGTCGTCAGCACACAGCCCCTCTCCCTCTCTGGATCTAAAGTTCTCAGCTGCTCCATCTCTCGATAGCATCGTCTCTGCCTCCATCTCAGGCATCACTGCTTCTCTGGGTGGGGTCCAACTCTCCACTCTTATTCCTTGATGGTCCCATGGACCTCCGTTCCTAAACTGAAAAGTTAATCACAACCCTCCTTGCTATAAAACGTCTACCTTTA
>NW_006408651.1:7749526-7767653 GCF_000296735.1 Chrysochloris asiatica
TGATTGTAGCTTGACTATAAGGCAACAGTTGCTGACTCTTCTTGTGTAATATAGGGAGACAAAGAGTCCTCCAAAGGCATATGGGAGACATATAATAGCAAAACAGGATCAGCAAAAAGAAACAAGAGAAAGAAAAAACAAAAGACTAGAAAACAGCAACAACAAAAACTAGACTGAATGCTGCAGTCTCTAATCACAGAAAAGGGAGATGAGGGAGAGAAGAAAAAGAAAGAAAATCTGTAACCTAATATGAGTATGATTTTAATGTCCTCTCTTCAGCTTCTTACTTTCAAAGTTGCCTGGGAGATTTAAAGATGCCAGTGTTGGTTGTTATGCTATTCCTCAGGCTTTAATTTAATTTTCAGCCTGTTTTGTTTTTAAACTCTCTTTCCTTCTCTACAGCCCTGTCCTGCCCTTTCCTGTATTAAAAAAACAGGAAACAAACAAGAAACAACAAACAAATAAGAAACGTTCAGGGCCTGTTCTTAGGCTGAGTATCTGTGCACATGCGTGGCAGAAGAACCCACCAGTGGTGAGGGTTGGGGGTTTCTACTTACTCAGGCTCCCCGTCTAGTCACCACAATGGAGATGGGCAAACCGTGGGCATGCCAATGACCAGATATCAAAAAGAAAAAAAAGAAAATCAGAACAAAGCAAAACTGACAAAGTATATTGTCCACCTTTGCTCCAAGGTTCCCACAGCATTTTTCCATTGTGTTTCTGCTTCCCCCACTTGTTCTTGCCATTCAGTCTCGCCCAAGATGTCAGCTCCAGGCCTCTGAGCCTGGCCTAACATATTCAAAAGTATGTGATTTTTTTTACTTTACCTCCAAGTTCCACAAGCTATAAGCCTTCAAACTTTTAAAATATTCCTATCTTTGTGGTTCCGTGTTTTGGAGCTCTGCCCTGGATCTGCTTTGCCTGGTATTCTGTGTTATTGCTGATGGCAAACTTCACTGCACCTCCACCCTAGCAGCCATCAAGCCCTGCTTCACCTTTAAAATTTTTAAAAAGAATAGATGTCACTAAGGGAAATCTGACTCAAGTCATGGTCTTTTCACTTGCCTCATATACATACAAAAGCTGAACAATGGAAAAAAGATGACTGAAGAAGAATTAGTGTTTGAATTGTAGTGTTGGTGAAGAATACCAGGTTAAGTCAAATAAGTATTGTTATTGGAGTTCCAGTTCACACATACACAGGTTTATTCCAAACAAAATGTACTTTACCATGTCTCTGTGATCAGTGGATGGCTGTGGACAATTTCTCTGTGTAACATCCTTATGTCAGTCTAATTGGTATTATTGTTAAGTGCTGATGATTCGATTATTACTTATAGTGACCCTGTGTAGGGTTTTCAAGGAGTGAGTGGTGGGTTTGAGCCACTGACCTTATAGTTAGCAGTCCAGTGCTTGTCTACAGTGCCACACCAGGACTCCATAGTCTCACTGTTGTTGTTAAATGTCCTATCAAAACAATGGCTACCAATAGGATCTGATGGGCCAGTTAAATTCAAGGCCTAGAGGTCAGTTCAGAAGATTTTGGAGAATTTTGTTTGTTTTTTTCTTATTACAAAGGGGTGATCTTGATAGATTTTCTCAAAGAACACAGAAAGGTCATGGAGTTTATTATAAAGAAGTTTAAAGACAGTCAGAAACAGCACTGGTGAGAAAAAGATTTCAGAAAATTGTGCCCAGAGGTTGCACCTGCTCATTCTTGGAGGGTAACAAGGGCTGTCCTATGAGAATTTCACCAAGAAGCCTTACCCCACCCACCCTATAGCCTGATCTTACCTCTTTAGACTGTTCTTTCATTCCTAAAGCACAAAGGAAAGAAACACAATTAGATTCCCTCAAGGATGCAAAAACTGCTTTTTTTGGCAAAGTGCAAATGAAGAATGCACAATTCTTCATGGAAGGACTGTTGCTGTTAAGTACTATCAAGTCATTTCCAACCCCTAGCAACCCTGTACAGGGTTTCCAAGGATGGACTGGTGAGTTTGAACTGCCGATCTGCGATTCAAACCAACCGTGTGGTTGAGTGCTTATCCTACAGTGTCACACCAGGACCTAGAGAGATGGAAAAACCGCCTTTGAAAGTGTATAGACCTATATAGAGGATAATGCCAAGGGAAAAAAATAGCTTTACATTTTGTAATTTTTTTAAATAAAGGTTTTTAAGATTTCATAACAATACTTTTAAACTTATTTTCATTTTGAATGTGCTGACAGAAAAAACAAATAAATCAGTATTGAAGGAAGTAGGAACCATGGTGGTGAAAAAGTTAAGAGCTCAGCTACTAAATGAAATTTAAACCGACCCAGCTGCTCTGAAGTAGAAAGACCTGGTGATCTGCCTCTGCGAAAATCACAGCCTAGAGGGCAGTTCTACTCTACCACATGGAGTTGCTGTTGTTATGTTGTTGTTAGGTTAGGCATAGTGACCCTTTGAAAAACAAAATGAAACACTGTCTGTTCTTGGCACATCATCACAATTATTGTTACGTTTGAACCCATTGCTACTGCCTCTGTGTAAGTCCACCTCGTTGGGGAGTCTTTTTCTTTTTCGCTGACCCTCCACTTTACCAAGCATGATGCCTGTCTTCTGGGATCAATGCCTCCTGACAACATGTCCAAATAATGAGAGCATCTTAGAAGCATGGCTTCTAAGGATTATCTTGGCTGTACTTCTTCCAAGACAGATTTGTGTGTTCTTCTAGCAGTCCATGATACTTTCAGTATGCTTCTCCAACACTATAATTCAACTGCATCGATTCATTTCCAGTCTTCTTTAATCATTGTCCAACTTTCACAGGCCTAAGAGGCAATTAAAAATACCAGGGCCTGGGTCAGGAGCACCTTAATCCTCAAACGGGCATTTCTACTCTTTAACACTTTAAATAGGACTTTTGCAGATTTATCTATGAGTGAAAAATTGATTGAAAGGCACCTAATAGCAGTAACACATCAAGAGGGCTCCTTAGGAGTAAGGATGACTAGACTACTTTTGTTTACTTTGGACACATTATCAGGTATCACTTAAAAAGGACATCATGATTGATAAAGTAGGGTCAGTGAAAATGAGGAAAATGCTTCTTGAGATGGTGTGACAAAATAGCTGCAATAAAGGGTTCAAACAGCAACAATTGTGAGGGTGGCGCAGGACAGACAGTGTTTCCTAGGTCGCTGTTAAGTTGGAGCCCATACCAAGTCAACTGACCACACTACCTCTGGAGGTCAGACTACTGAGCACAGAATGGGTGATGGAGGTGCAGGGACTCATGGTAGATAACTTAGATAGCTGCTAGTGTTCCTTCGAGTGCACTTTGAAAACAACTGCTCCCTGAGCAATTACACAGCAGCCTGAATTGTAAATCTGTTCAACAGTAAAAGACCATGAAAGAGTGAGCCACATTGTTAGAGAAGACAAATAAAAAGGAAATGAAATGTTTGATCTCCTCCTGTAGCACTGCCTTGCCATTCCCTAGTGTGTTTGTATTTTCTTTGTAATGAGGAAATAACCAAAAGGAAAAATCCAATACAAATGCATAATTCTCTTAACCAACATTTGTAAGTCTTCTTCTTTGAAATGCCTACAGGGATCCATTTCTCTTTCCCCAGTTTGCCTTGAAAGGTGAGCTGTTAGACGTACTCATTTAACTTCCTATACCAACTTAGTGTGCTTGCCATCTTTCTGCTAACAGGCTAATTAAGGACCTATGAGTGTCCTCAAGGGAGCAGAGCTGCTCACTAACACCATCCAGTATCATCCGGGAGGGAGGCAGGATGCTTATAAACCTGGTGGCCCAAGGTACCCAACAAAAGTGAAAAATTCCCAGGGAAAGTATCAAATGATTCAGTTAATGAGACAAACACTAGGAAAGAAGGGGAGAGAGGAAGGGTATTTTCATTCTAGTTACTGAATGAACTGAAGGGAAGAGTAGGATTTACTTAACCTCGTTTTTAAATGAGTGTTAATGTGAAGATCTCTCATCTCACTTGAAAGCATTTTCAAGCCAAATCTTTAGTTACAATAAGGGATCTCACATAAACCAAGGGCTTCCGTTTACATTTTGAAGTAAAGAAAGAAATCAAAGGGGCAACTTGAATGAAAATTTTAATAGACATTATGATTACACAATTGTCTAAGTTGTGAGTTTATTCTCCTTTAAGTAAGAAGTTATCACAAATTGGATGATGTTATTTCAAATAGCAGCTGGATACTTTTCCTGGCACATATCAATGAGTTCCATGTGTCTCTAATAACTCAACATTCTCTAAAGAGAAATCTTAGTCATCAATTATTCATATTCTTTACTTGCAATAGAAATTCATCAACAAGTCGAATTTTATACACATAAATGTAACCTCTGGCTAAGAAATGACATAGATGGAACACCTTATGTGGTACTTCCATTGCACTACAGTGATATCATTTCTACCATATTTTGTACTTTTTATTGAGTATTTGTTTTCTAAGTTTCTTTTTACTCAAAGACAAAACCCACCCAGCCCAACCCACATTTTTTTTCCAACGGGAAACCCCCCCCACACACACATTGTTGCATTCCAACAATGAAAGTTACATTTTTGGCTTCTATCTTTTAATAATTCCTCTAGAACTGTTAGTATGTATATATAATTTTAAAACATAGATTATTCAAATATCTTTACCTTCCAAATAAGAGACTTTAGAAAAAAATTAACTGAAATTACATTTCCATTCAATTTATATTGTAATTTTGTTCTATCTTGGTTTTTGAAGAAGCAGATATGAGAACTCATATCTGGCTAGATTCTCAAATCTACTTCTTCAATCAATCTGTTATAAAATCATAATTTGTGTAGCTTTGGAAAAAATATATTGTACACTCCTGAGGGAATAAAAGTAAACACATCTAATAAATCTTAGTATAATTATAAAAGTAATTTTGACCTCATTATTATTGTTGTTAAGTGCCATCGAGTTGGTTCTGACCCATAGCGACCCTATAGACTAAGGGTATTAGGGACCCCCAGTGGTCCACTTTGAGATTCACTAAACTACAGATATACACAACATAGTTGAACTTCAAAACAACAATTGTATATAATAAGATGATCATTGTTGTTGTTAAGTGCCATTGCATTAGTTCTGATTCATAGTGACCTTGTGTAGGGTCTCTGAGGAGCAGCTAGTGGGTTTGAACTGCCAACCTTGTGGCTGGTAGTTAATTGCATATTCTACAGTACCACACCAGGACTCTATAATACGATTAGTATTATTTTTACATAAGTAATCTTTTTTTTTTTTAATTATCAGTTTTAATTTGTAATAAGGAGCTCTGGTAGCAGAGTGGTTACGAGTTGGACTGCTAACCTCAAAGTCAGCAATTCTAAACTACCATCTGTTCTGTGGAGAAATATGTGGCTTTTGACTCCCGTAAAGATTTACAGTCAGAAACCCTAATCAGGGTCGCTATGGGTCAGAACTGACTCAATGGCACATAACCACCATGGTATATAATGATAGTTACAAGCAAATAAAACAAAGAGAAAGTTATTTGAGGGTCTCAGTAATTCTTAAGGGTGGAAAATCGTAGTCATAAAGCCAAAGACCTTGAAAATTACTCTAATAGTTCAGTCTTTTTTTTTTTTTTTAATTGCTGAGTTGCATTTCATTTTACATTATACATTCTACTGTTAGGTTGTTTACAGTTTGGGATTATTATGAATGAAAATGCTAAGAACATTTTTCTATGTACTTTCTTATGAACATATATTTTTATTCATTTGGGACAAATATTTAGACTATGATTACTGCGTCACAGGGAAGTTATTTGTTACACTACAGAACATTGCCAAACTATTTTCTAAAGTAGGTGTACCATTCTACACTTCCACCAACAATGGATGAGAATTCTAGTTCTTCCACACAGTCTCAACATTTGGTGTTGTCAATCTTTCTTATTTTAACCATTCTATTGTAGCATAGTGGCTCTGTAGGATAAACACTGGACTGTGAACCACAGGTCAGAGGTTTTAGCCCACCAGTTGATCCAAGGGAAAAAGATGAGACGTTTTGCTCCTGAGAAGATTTACAGCCTTGGAAATCCTATAGAAAGTCACTGTGAGTTAGAACCAACTCAAAGGCAACTTAACAGCAATAACAATTGGGTATTATCTCTTTGTGAATTTAATTTGTATTTCCCTGATGCCTAATTATATCAGATCTGTTGTGGTGCAGTAGGATAAGTATTGCACTGCTAACTAAAAGGTCAGTGCTTCAAACTCACCAGTGGCTCCTTGGAAACCCTATAGAGGATTGCTATGAATCAGAATTGACTCAATGGCACTCAACAAAAACAGCAACAATCTTTTGATATGGTGTTGTTGTTAAGTGCTGTCAAGTTGGTCGACTCATAGTGATCCTGTATAGGGTTTCCGAGGAGCAACTGGTGAGCTTGAACCACTAACCTTGCAGTTCAAACGGACCTTGCAGTCCAGTGCATTAACTCACAGTGCCACACACCAGGACTCCATCTTTTCATGTGCTAATTAGCAATTTCATATCTTCTTTTATGAAATGTTAGTCCAAGTATTTACCGCATATAAAATTCTTGTGTGTCTTTTTGTTATTCAATTATAGGAATTATTTTTATACTCCTAAATGTTTCCTCAAACTTGATCACAAACAAGTGCTTTCCTGGCTAATAAGTGCAATTTTGAAATTTATTTTTATTAATTGAAATTTCCCTCAAAACAAAAATACTATTAAACACAAGCAATGATCCACATCCCTATCCCCTTCCAAAGAAAGAATAATTCAAGGTAAGGTCACAATGACTTATTGTTACAATCCTGTTTGTGTCTCACAGGTACTTGTGACCTATGAGAAAAATAGTGCCTCCAATGACTTGATATGTAACCCTGAAAATGCGTTTATTATTACTACTGCTAATACTAATGCCTATTAAATGAGCGCTTACTATGTGAACAGAGCTAAGCACTCAATATGGTCCATGCTATGTAATCAGTAAGTGCTCTAAGCTTTCTCAGTATCGAGACCCATGTGTTAACAGGTCCAGGGGAATGGACCATGCTGAAAGTTTTTTGTTATTTCCATTGTAGTGGACACTGTGCTTTGCCACCCAGTGACCCATACAGGACTAACATACTTATTCCTCAGCTTCTGGGAATACTGCCCACGGACAGTCCTCTTTGTGAATTATCATCAGTTGATTAGATGAATTGTGCCTACTGATAACTTACACCCAACAACTAGACAATGCAGAGGTACAAAGTTCTGTGCACCTTCAACCAGCAAGGTCATCACAACTTCAGCAGAGCTCTTGGTAGGCAGGGCTGTGTGTAGCGTTCGTTGAGACTGCATTGAAGACCAAGTTCACCTTCTAGCCAATCCTGCTGCCTTCTCTTCCTCCATAGCACTTCTCTTGTTAGGTACTCTTGTTAGTGTGGTTTGTGTGTCTGTATGGTAGAGCCATTTCTTACTAGTTAGCAATTAGGAGACTTGCAATAGTCTCCTGCTGTCTTCTCCTAATTAGCCTCATGCCATTTATCATCCAAAATCATGGAAAGTGGTGTAGGGGTGGTAATTCACACTGCCATCATTAGTATAGCCCTTTCTTTCAGGCTTTAGGAAAGAATCCTTAACAGGAAGTCTATTGTTTTGTTGTTAAGTGCAATCAAGTCAGTTTTGACTCATAGCAACCCTGTATAGGGTTTTTAAGGAGTAACTGGTGGGTTTGAACTGTCAATCTTGCATTTCCAAACTGGCCTTGCAGTTCAGCGCTTTATACTGCCGCACCACACCAGGACTCTAACAGGAAGTGAAGGGATCTAAGTTCCAGACCAGGTCAGCTGTATATGACTGCAGATGGTGGTGGCCAGGAGATCATGCCAAAGCCGTCAACCTTTAAACTCTGGGCTAGGGGGTGAGGGAAAGCTCATATTTTCTACTTATAAAATGTAGATGATGAAGTTGATAATGGTTATGTTTCTTTGACTTAAAATTTCTCCCATTTTATAAAAACAATATTACACACCTGAGCTCAGTTATTCTTTTCTATAAAATGGGAAGATTATCACTTTAAAGGCTGATGTAAGTATTTAGAGAGAAGCCATGGTGGAGCATTTGTTAAGCATTTGCTGATAACTAAAAAGTTAGTAGTTTCAACTGACCGGCTTGCTCAGTAGGAGAAAACTGTGGCTGTCTATTTCCTTAGAGATTGACAGCCTCCGAAGCCCTGTCTGGCAGTTTTACTCTGTCCTATAAGGTAGCTGTGAGTTGAAACAGCAACAGTTTTCAACAAGTATCTAAAAAATGAATATAATGGTGCTTATAAACTAAGAGACGATGTTCAAATACAAGTTATCATTATTTTATCCATAAAGTCCTTTTTTCTTCAGAGAGAGCAGAAATATCATACTTATACATGTCAAGTTTTACCATGTTCATTCATCTGCAGACTAAAATATCCCAGTTAAAATGGTAAAAGAACTTGCCTCAATATTTGCTTGCCTTTCAAAGTACTTATTCTGTTATAGACTCTGAAAATAATATTTCAAGTACAGCTTGTTTTTTGAAAGCATTTTCATTTAAGGCTTACTTGTGCACAATTCACCCCTGAACACAAAATAAAATAAAATCCAGCATTATTCATGGAAATACTTTTAATACTATATTCCCATTGTACCACCTTGGCACCCCTAGAAGTTAACACATGAACAATGTCATCCCTTGGGGTGCCTTCCAACTCCATGTTTTTATTAAAAGAGCACTGAAAATGTGACAAAAGGCACAGGGTTCAATTCATGCTATCTGGTACTCCCATTCCTACTGGTCACTTCCTGACTTCTCATCCACATAAAATAAAAATTTCCAGGCCTTTCAACTACCTAGCCTCTTGATTTGTCTTCTTGGTTGCTGTCAAGTGGATTCCAACTCATGGCACCCCTTACATACAGAATAGAACTGATGTATGGGATTTTCTAGGCTGCAATCTTTATAGAAGTAGCTCACCAAGCCTATCTTTCAAGGTGCTTATGGGTGGATTTAAACAGTCACCCTTTCAGTTGGTAATCCAGCAGTTAATGATTTGCACCACCCAGGGACTCTACCTTGACCTTGAACTTCATTCTCTATTATCTACAGAGAGCTTAGTTTAGTGAATTTCCCATCAGCCCTAGGATCTCTCTCATTTCCATTACTCAGTGTGCATCAGAAAATTTATCTTGAAACAGGACAGATCTGGAGCCATTGGGCAAGTCTGCCCAAATTCCAGAATGCAGTATTAATGATTTTGGTTCAGCTGTTGTTTTGCTGCAACCACATCTCCCTCTTGTGAGGGAGTGATGGCGAGAGAGGTTGTTTAAAGGCCTTGTTCATGCTGCAGTTGGAAGACCCCCTACTCAAAACATAGATTTTTCACAGAGTCATAGTTCTCAGAGGATCATGGTTCCCCTCCCTTCTCAACTTTCATCTTTATAATTTTTAATGAACAACTGTTCATCTTATCAAAGCATTCTTCCCCTGTGTTCCAAGACAAGGTGTCTGACTAAATTACATTCTCTGACACATGCTGACTGTTAGCTAATAAAAGAATAGCCAGGTAAGTAGTAAGTAGGTTTTTAATCAGAAGACCATATTGAACTGGAGATAGTAAAATCCTGCATAACTACCTACAGATGCTAAAAATCTATAAAATTATAGTCTGGGTCAGCATGGTGTACCTTCCTAATATGTCAGCCTTTGTATTACCTATAGCTATAGTATTGAACTTAATAAACTATCAGTGCTTTATTATGTACAGTACATAACTCCTGGAGTTTTATTATAGTAACTATAATCCCAGCATAATTGAGACAGAAGAGATCATTTCATGGGTGATTTTTTTTTTTTTTTTAATAAAGAGAACTAAAAACATTTGTTGAAAACATTTATTTTTGCAAAGTGATTGTTTTTGACAAAAAAAAAGTGTAAGAAATTATCATGGAAATGAATATCTCACCTTGCAATTCCTTATGGCTACATTTCCTATGATAGAGACCTAAACAAATCCTTAAAATAGCAAGGTGTTTTACTAGTAACACTATTATGAGTTCAACAGATTCTGTGTGGAATGAAACCAAAGGAAAGAGATGGACTGGGAGGAAAATGATAGCCTTTGCACAACCTCAAACTTCTTATAGAAATACAGTCTAAAAATATTAGGAAGGAGAGAAAATATCCTGGAAGACCAGTGGGATCTTGATGGATTTTGCAGACTTTTCTATACTCAGTGGTATATTTAAGTTTGTGATTTTGGCATTCAAGTATCTGCCGCAGTTTAGAAAAGTGCAGTTTGCTGTCACTTTGCTCAGTATTACTCTTGAGAATGCTCAGTTAAAATTGGTTAACTTTGACTTGAAATCTAACTTGACCAGACAACAGCCAGAGAAATGATCAATTTAGTGCTAGTTTAGTACAATGAAAGGTTTGCTTTTTGCTTGAATATAGCCTTGGTTTCACAAGGAGGAAACAGTATGCTTGAAACTTAGTTCAATTTCTTGTGATACACAAGAAATTATCATCACTACTAACAGGAACCCAAGGAGCAGCAGATAGACTAAAAGAAGCCTTCTAGTTGCTTTTCCTGTGTATGGTTTTTTTTGTTTTGTTTTGTTTTGTTTTTAGCTTATATTTGATTCAGTAGTTGCAAAAAAATTTCTTGAGATTTATTTATTTATTTTATTTTTTCTTTTCTATTACTTTCCCAGTCACCCAACTTAACACACATCTACCCTCTAGCCAGAGTCCCTGGTGTAGTATTGTAAGATCAACACTGGACTGTGAACTATAAGATCAGCAGTTCAAACCCACTGGCTGCTCCTTGGAACCCTATAACTTTATATGGAAAGGAAAGAGACCCCAGATAAATTAAGCACTACTAAAGGAAAACAAATTGGGAGGCTTCTCACTCCTCAATCTCAAATCTTACTAACAGTCACAGTGATTAAAACAGCTTGGTACCAAGGCAACAAAAGACAGAGATCAATGGAACAGAACTGAGAACACAGAAGTAAATCCATCCACATATGGTCAGCTGACCTTTGACAAAGGACCAACTCACATTAAATAGGAAAGAGATAGTCTCTTTAGCAAATAATGTGGAGAAGTTGGAAACCCATTTGTAACAGAGTACAAGAACCATTTCACAAACTATTTATAAAGCCATAATCAATGTAAATTAAAGACATAAATATAAAACTTAGAACTATAAAATCCTGGTGTGGCATTGTGGGTAAATGTGCCAGACTGCAAAGCCATTTGAACTTCAAGGTCGGCAGTTCAAGCTCACCAGCTACTCCTTGGAAACCCTGTACAGGGTCGCTATGAGTCAGAATCGACTCGGCGGCACTTAACAATAAAAAGAATAAAGATCATCAATGAAAAATAGGGACAAACTTAGGGGCATTATACATGGCATATATACACTATCAAACATAATGGAAAACACACAAACAGCAAAAGACAAAATAAGTGACTGGAAGGAATCTCCCAAAAATTAGACACTTACTTGTATTAAAATATTAGAACAAAACAAAACAAAAAGAAACCCCACAGACTAGCAAAAATTCTTTTTGCAAACATATAAGTCATGGATACGTTATAAGAACAAATCTTAACAGTGAGGATCTTTCCCACTCCCTTGGTACACAGAGTTGACAGAGAAAGGCAACTTAGACACTAGGAATCTGTACCTGGACCAAGAGGCAGTTGTTCAAACAGAACTTGGAAATGGTTTAAAATTAAGAAAAGTGTATGACAAGGTTGTATTCTTTCACCATACTTATTTAACCTGGATGCTGAGCAAATAATCGGAGAAGCTGGATTATATGAAGAAAAACGTGGCATCAGGATTGGAGGAAAACTCATTAACAACCTGCGATATGTGGATGATACAACCTTGCATGCTGAAAGTGATAAGGACTTAAGCCACTTACTGATGAAGATCAAAGAGCACAGCCTTCAGTATGGATTACATCTCAATGTAAAGAAAACAAAAATCCTCACCACTGGACTAATAAACAACATTCTTATCAATGGAGAAAAATTTGAAGTTTTCAAGGACTTCATTCTTCTTGGATCAACTATCAACATTCACGGAATAAATCAAATGACATATTGCATTAAGCAAATCTGCTGCACAAGAACTTTTTAAAGTGTTGAAGAGCAAGGATGTCAGCTTGAGGACTAGGGTGCACCTGACCCAAGCCATGGTATTTTCAATAATCTCAGATGTATGTGAAAGCTGGACGGTGAATAAGGAAGACCAGAGAAGAATTGATGCATTTGAGTTATGGTGTTGGAGGAGAATGTTGAAAATGCCATGGGCTGAGGAAAGAACCAATAGATCCATTTTGGAAGAAGTGCATCCAGAGTGCTTCTTGGAAGACAAGATGGCCAAACTTTGACTTTCATACTTTGGACATATTATCAGGAGGGACCAGTCGCTGGAGAAGGCTATCAAGTTTGCTAAGGTGGAAGGTTAGAGAAAAAGAGGAAACCCCCAATGAGATGGATTGGCCAAATGGCAGCATCAGTGGACTCAAGCATGATAACAGCAGTGAGGTTGGCCCAGGAATGGGCAGTGTTTCGTTCTGCTGTGCATAAGGTCGCTATGGGTACTGACTCGATGGAACCTAACAACAACAACAACCCAAAATGGGGGGCCACAAAGGCAAGTAGTGATCAGTTTATAAGCTTTTAAGAGGAAGTCTAGTTCCAGAGGGTGCGGGGGAAGGTAGAGTCTCCACTGAGTGGTTTCTAAACTGTCTAGATGGGGCTGTAGAAAGGAGAGGGGAATAAGACTCTCGTGGTACAACAGTGAATAGTTGCTATCAGGACTGACTGTGAGGGTTGGAAATGTAAAGGCAGAGGTTTTGTAATTAAAGGAGGGAAGTGGATGATTATGCAGTCCAGGAGCAGAGGTCTCTGGGACCATCAAGGAAGAGGAGCGGAGTGTGTCGGGGGCAGGCTTGTGGGGAGTGAGATTTATTTTCTTGTTGGTCACTTTTGTCTTATTTCTTATTGTCACTGTTCATGATCGATCTGGTGTTACTTTATAGGCAGGAGGGTGGAGCTTGTGTACAATCGACACCAGAAAAATTGGTGACTCCCCTTACACTTACAACTTTGACTCATTTTCTTGAATAACTTAAGCACCATTAACAATGAATGGCATAAGCAGCATGGAAAGAAAGTAAAGGTGAAGTTTTCAGACAAATAAACAAGATTTGTGCAGTGGTTACGAATCGGGCTGTGAACCTTAAGGTCAGCAGTTCGAAACTACCAGCTGTTCCATGGGAGAAAGATGAAGCTTTCTGCTCCCGTAAAGATTTACAGTGTCGGAAGCCCTGTACAGGGTCTCTATGAGTCGGAACCGACTCCATGGCACATAACCACCACCACATAACTTAAGAGCCGTATGGCGCATAAACTCTGGATACTATGCACACACAGTACCCTTAGCCACATAAATATTTATGGATGAATATTTTTTTTAAAGGTGCTCTGGTAGCGGTAGCTTAGAGGTTACAAATCGGGCTGCTGATCTTACGGTCAACAATTCGAAACTACCAGTTGTTCCGCAGGAGAAAGATGAAGCTTTCTGCTCTCATAAAGATTTCCAACCTCAGAAATCTTGCGCAGGGTCGCTTTGAGTACAGGGCACGTAACAACAACATTGTTTTTAAGCTGGACTGTCAGAAGAGAACTTAGATATATTCTGATATGGTTATGTACCGTGGAGTAATTCCGACCCATAGCGACCTTGTACAGGGTTTCCGGTGCTGGAAATCTTTACGGGAGCAAAAAGGCTCACCTTTCTCCTGCGGAACAGCTGGTAGTTTCGAACTGCTGACAGCTGGTAGTTTCGAACTGCTGACCTTAAGGTTCACAGCCCGATTCGTAACCACTATGCTACCAGAGTTCCTTATAGTCTGATGTAGAAAGATAAAATTTCCAGTGCTGGCTAAGATAAAGATCCAGGTGGCCATCAGATACGTAGGTTTTTTGTTTTGTTTTTGTCTTTTGTTTTTCCCAGAGAAATGTCAAATCATTATCAACTACGTGAGAGGTTAGGAGTGTGGCAGCTTAGACAAATACATTTGGGGAAAACTAGTGAAGGAAATGTTCTGAATTCCCAACTGCAACTCAAAACAGAAGCATGAACATCTTCATGAGGTCTTTATAAGTAAATCAAAACAATATGGGTTTTAATCACAAAAGTCTAAAAATAAATCTTCAAGGATGGTCCAGTATGCTGAACTGAACTGATATTCCCTCAGGTCAAAAGTCTGGCAAGGTGAGATCTGTAATCCTTTAGGCCTTTGTGTTTACCATCACTTTCGGGAAGAGATATGGATCTTGAGGCACTCCTTAAAAGACAACCATCATTACAACAGCCATAGGAAGGTTTGGGGAAAGAATTTTGTCTCAGAATCCATTTGTTGTACTGTGGTAGCCTGCATGTGGTTGTGATGTTGTAGGCTGTGCCACCAGTATTTCAAATACCAGCAGCATCACTCATGGTGGACAGGTTTCAGCAGACCTTCCAGATGAAAAGAGATGAACTTTTTCATTCAGGAAAAAGACCTGACAATCTACTTTGGATAATTAACCAATGAAAACACTGTGCATCACAAGGGAATACGGCTGGAAGATGAATCTCTTATGTCGAAGGCAGACAAAATATGCATTGACTGCAACAACGGACTGAAATGCATCAATGATTGTGAAGATGGTGCAATACCAGGCAGTGTTTTATATTGCATGCGGAGTCTTTATGAGTTGGCACTCATTTTATGGAAACTCACAACACACCTACGTTTGTCCAAACTACATTTCACCCGACTATATAAGATGGGAAATAAAGAACTTGATAGAAATAAATTAATCCTTTTTATTTTATTCAAGGAATAGAATTGGGAGGGATTGATTACATTTGAAGGCTCTAACCACAAAATTAATTATACCTTATAGCTACTCAATAATGTTTTAATGTAGCTCACACCTAATGTTGTTTTTTGGATCAAACATAGTGAACTTTTTCAAATTAATGCCCAAGAGTAATACATGCTGAAAAAAAGAATAATTTAGAAATAATTGGTACTGCAATTTTGTTAGCTTTGTTTCATAAAGCATTAGTCTAGTGTTACTAAGAACAGAAAGAAAGAAAAAAAGGCTACCTTGGTTCTACAAATTTAGAAATTCCCACATATGACTTTTGGATATTGACAACAATATCAGTGTATTAAAGGTTCTGAGAAATCTCATGGAAAAGAAGCCCACGTAACTGTGTTATACTCTCAAATTTGACCAAATTATTAATTTATTGTGGTTTGAATGAAAGTTTATAGAGCAAATTAATTTTCCATTCAACAATATATATGTGTGTATGTGAGAGAGAGAGAGAGAGACATTTATTGCAGTTCCCTCCATGTAATAGCATTCTTTCCACTTCCTCCCTGGTTTCCCTGTTTCATTCATCCTTCTTTCCTGCTCCTTCCTGCCTATTTCTTTTGGCCAAACTCTTGCTAACATCTACAGATTGTTAAACTTACTTTGAGAAAAGTTAATCTAGGTTTATTAGGACAAATTTCTAACAGTGAAATTAGGATTTCGGCATGTTATGTTCCCTAAACTTTAAGGCTATATTGGAGGTTTATTGGATTTCTCTGTTATGTCTAAGATTAGATGGACCAGAGTCTGACTTGGGAGACTGGGCAGGGAAATCATTTGTTTTGTGAGTATAAAATTAATATTTGTTGAGCACTTACCATATTCTGGGTGCAGTTCTAAGGCTTTTATAGACATCCATTTATATAATTCTTTCAACAAAATCCAAGGAGGATACTACCTTTTAAGCTAGATTCTCTAAAGAAGCAAAAACAGTGACGTTTATATCAGAGAACATCAAAATGTTCATGGAAAATGGAATGAAAAGATAATGGGATTAGTCCATGAACCTCTTGAAGCTCCTTTGTATATGTATATATGGTGGGTGTGTGCCTTGTATTTGTTTCTGACTCACAGTGAACTTGTATAGGGTTTCTGAAACTATAAATCTTTATGGAAACAGAAAGCCTCAGCTTTCTTTGGTGGAGCAGCTGGTAGATTGGAACTGCTGACCTTCTGATTTGTAGCCCAATTTGTAATCCCTACACCACCCAGGCTCCTATAAGTATATATGTTGTTTTTGTTAAGCGCCTTTGAGTCAGTTCTGACTCATAGCAATCCTGTATAGTGTTTCTGAGGAGCAGGTAGTAGATTTGCTGACCTTGTAGTTCACAGTCCAGTGATGATCCTAGAGTGCCAAGAAAATGGCTCATTCTGTTGTTGAGGATGCCAATTCCAAGTCCATGGGTCAAATGTCAGGGTGGCAGCTTCTCCTGATTTATGTAGCTGCAAGGACTGAGGAACCCAAGATTGGGAGGTCATAGAGCAGGCTGCTGACTACAGAGACAAAAAGTAAGATGTTGTTGTTAAGTACCTTGGAGTCAATTCCGATTCATAGTGACCCTGCACAGGGTTTCCAAGACTGTAAATCTTTACAGGAGCAGAATGCCTCATCATTCTCCCATGGAACCACAGGTAGTTTCTAACTGCTGACCTTGAGGTTGGCAGCCCAACTCGTAACCACTACGCTACCAGATGATAGAAAACTGATGACTCTAGGATTGGCTATAATATGGCTCAAGTTCAAAGAACTGGAAGGTCAGATGTCTAGCCAGATGCAGGGAACAGATCCAGATAAAGCAAGTAAGCTTTGAAAGAGCATCCACATAGATTGAAAGCAGGCCACACCCCTGAGGAAATTCCCTTTCAATTGTTTAGCTGCTCATAGAAGATCTCATCATGAAAGTGATTACATTATATCATAGCTCATCATGCGAGATGACTACATCATAACCACCAAACCACAGAGAATCCCAGCTGAACCAAGTTGACATACAACCCTAAAATTCACCTACTATTATAATCTCCAATCTATAGATGAGGAAACTGAGGCATGATGAAATGAAATGAAATGGCATGTCCAAGGTTACTCAGTAACTGTCAAAGCTGGGATTTGAACTGAAACTTTCCTGATTGTGGCCTTGGGGCTTGTAACCACCGTGTTAAACTGCCATCCTCCTCTGAGAGAAAATGAAATTGGTAAGAGACCACCATCACAGGCATTAAGAGGATAGAAGTGTGATAATTCATCTAATAAAAAACGGGAAAATATGAGGTATACATCTGCTAAGAAACAGCCAAAATGACAGGCCTGTTTTCATAGTCTCAATGTTTTTAAGCTTAGGAAAAGGGGAAGAATTAAAGAAAAGCAAGCTACTGGGTGCGGTAGAAGTAATTTCTAAGTGGTTTTAGGTATTGTTGTCTCATGTGTTGTTTTGCCACCTCCAAGATTACCGGCAAAGTCACCCACCATCACTTCTCCTTGGGACTCCTAGCACAGCCAGACTCTACTGGTTTCTCTATTACCCATTAGTTTCCTTGTGGTCTATGCCTTCAGAGCACTCAGGAAAAAACCTTTATATCTAAGGTCAGATTGTGGAATTCTCTGGTCAAGGCTTTTAGGTGCTCCTCTTCTCAATAAATCAAACACTACATATTATATACCTGCTCCTGCTCCTTCTCTGTTCTGACCTCGACCACTCTATTCTCTTCTTTAGTCACAGCGATTTGTTTGCTTTTCTCTTTGCCTAATAGTTCCTTCTACTATAAACACTCTGGTTTTAGATATAGAAGGAACCTCAAAGTGACATCTTTGCTTTTTAACACTTTAAAGACGTCTTATGCAGCAGATTTACACAATGCAATGCTGTTTGATTTCTTAGCTTCTGTTTCCATGAGCACTCACTGATGGTAAGTCCAAGTAAAATGACATCCTTGGCAACTTCAATCTTCTCTCAGTTTACTAGTCCAGTTGTGAGGATTTTTGCTTTCTTTAAGCCACACTCTAATCTATTCTAAATGCTGTAGACCTCGATCTTCATCCGTAAACGCTACAAGTCCTCTTCAATTATAGCAAGCAAGGTTAAGTCATCTGCATATTGTAGGTTGCTAAGAAGCTCTGGTAGC
>NW_006408651.1:7767963-7774854 GCF_000296735.1 Chrysochloris asiatica
CTCTTGGTCTATGTATAGATTTCTCATGAGCACAATTAAGTGTTCTGGAATTCCTTTTATTTGAAATACTATCCATAATTTATTATGATTCAAAGAGTCAAATGTTTTTGCCTAGTCATTATAACACAAGTAAACATCTTTCTGGTTTCAGCTAAGGTCCATCTTAGCAATGATATCCTTCATTCCACATCCTATTTTGAATCCTGCTTTTATTTCTGGAAGCAATCTGTCAATGTACTGCTATAATAACCATTTTGGAATTATCTTCAGCAAAATTTACTAGGTGTGACATTTTAATTATACTGTTCAATAATTTCCACATTTTGTAGGATCACCTTTTCTTTGGATGGGCACAAATATGGATCTCTTCAAGTTTGTGGGTCAGGTAGCTGTCGTCCAAATTTCTTGGCATAGACTAGTAAATGCTTCGAACTCTGCATCAGTTTGTTGAAACATTTCAATTTGGAACCTTGTTTTTTGCTAATGCCTTCAGTGAAGCTAAGGTTTCTTCTGTCTGTATCATCTGTTCTTGATCATTTGCTACCTCCTGAAATGGTTGAATATCAATCATTTCTTTTTGGTACTGTGACTGCATATTCCTTCCATCTTCTTTTGATGCTTTCTGCATTGTTCAATATTTTGCCTGTGTGGTGTTGTGGGATACAGCACTGGACTACAAGATCAATTTGAACTGCAAGGTTGATAGTTCAAACTCACCAACTGCTCCTTGGAAACCCTATAGAGGGTTGCTATGAGTCAAAGCCTACTCAGTAGTACATAACAACAATAATCCTTCATTACTGCAACCCAAAGATTTAATTTTTCTTCAGTTTTTTCATCTTGAGAAATGCTGAGTGTGTTCTGTTATTTACACATTTCATTGTCATAATTTGCTTTTTCTCCTCGAGCTGCCTTTTGAAATTTTCTGCTCAACTCTTTCACTGAGTCATTTCTTCCATTTGTTTTAGTTACACTGCATTTTAGAGTCTCTTCTGACAGAGATTTTGGTCTCTCTATTTTTTTTTTTTTCTCTCTTTTTCATGGACTTTGCTTTCTGCATGTATGATATTCCTGACGTCACAGTTTCTGTGGTCTTCGATCATTAGTGTTTCATGTGTCAAATATGTTATTGAGATCATCTTTAAATTTAGGTGGGATATATTCAAGGTTGTAATTTTGTTCTTGTAAACGTCTCTTAATTTTCTTCAGCTTCCCTACAATTGGCCCGGGTCTTGTTTTGGCTGATGATGTTGAGTTCCTTTTTTGTCTATTCACACAAATGTAGTCAATTTAATTCCTATTTATTTCATCTGGAAAGATCCACGTGAGTAGTTGCAGCTTATGCTATTGAGAAAAGCTATTTGCAATGAAGAATCCCAAGGTCTTGCAAAATTCTATCATGTAATATCCAGAATTATTTCTGTCATCAAGGCCAGTTTCCAATTACCAATTTCTCCTTTCTGTTTCTAACTTTGCATTCCAATCTCCAGTAATTGCCAATGCATCTTAATTATATGCTTGATCAATTTTAGACTAAAGAAGTTGGTACAATTCTTCAATTTCTTCATCATTGGCTGTAGTGGTTTGTGTATAAATTTGAACACAGTTGTATTAACTGACATTCCTTTTAGGCACGTAGATAATTATCCTATACAGATAGGACTTTTGCTTCAAGATAAATCTTGCAATGTTCTTTTTGAGAATGAAAGCAAAACCATTCCTCTTGAGTTTGTCATTCCTAACATAGTAAATCATATAATTGTCTAATTTAAGATGACTAAAACCTGTCCATTATTAATGCCTAGGGTATTGATCTTTATGTGTTCCATTTCATTTTTGATGATTTCAGTTTTCCTAGATTTATACCTCATACATTTCATGTTCCTATAGATAATGGATGTTTGCATATGTTTCTTCTATTATGGTATTGTGCCCCACCAGGAAATGAAGGTCCTAAAAGCTTTGCTATATCTACATAATTAAAATCTGTTTTGTGTACACAGCTCTTCTTCAGTCATATTTTTAACGCATTCCAACCTGAGGGGCTCATCTTCCTTCACTAATAGCAGATAATATATGGGTACTCTTCATAAGGTTTTCAGTGATTAAACCCTCAGAAGTTGACTGCCTGCTCCTTTTTTAACTCTAGTTAGTCTGGAAGCTTCACTGAAACCTGTCCATCATAGTGACCCTGCTGGTATTTGAAACACCAGTGTCATAGCTTCCAAAACCACAGCAACATGCAAACCACCAAGGTATGACTAACTGACAGATGTTTGGAGAATCCAACATGAGCGGTGTCTTTATAAGAAGAAAGAGACACAGGGGTGCATAGAGACAAGACAGTCATGTGAAGACAAAGGGAAAGAATAGAGTGACAAAGGACTCCAAGGATTGCTGGCCATCAGCAGAAGATAGGAGAGAGGCAGGGAACAAATTCTCCCTCAGAACCCTCTGAAGGAGTAAACACAGACAATGTGATTTTGGACTCATAGCCTCAAGAACTGTGAGCCAGTATGTTTCTATTGTCATTGTCACCCACTTTGTGGTACTTTGTTATGGCAGCCCTAAGTAATGAATATACCTTCCTTTATTCTTGTTACAGTACTATTATATATCACTATAATATCTGAGGAGTCCTGGTATGGTGCTGTGGGTTAATGTGTCAGACAGCAAAGCCGCTTAAACTGCAAAGTTGGCAGTTCAAACTCACTAGCTGCTCCTCAGGAAACCCTATACCAGGTCGCTATGGATCAGAACTGACTCGAAGGCACTTAACAATAATAATAACATAATTTCTGAAATCCTTTTATGCCTATGCTTACTGTCTGTCTACTACAAGATTGTAAACTCCAGAAAGGAGAGGAATATTATGTGTTTACTTTGAAGTTGTAGTCTCAGTATTGAGATGAATGTCTGATACATAGTGGGTTTCACAAGAAATGTTTGTTACATATCTGCTCCATGCAGGCCAAATCCAGGACACCAGCATCCTATTGAACTGCAGACTTGGAAATATATGAACTTCTGAGCTCTGTAATGTTGTGACTTGCCAAGGTTGTATCAGGCTGATAAGACTGATAAGTAGAACAAGGGTTCTGACTCTGTCCAGTATTCCTGCTATCCCGCTCAGCGCTTGTTGATTGCTATAGTTCCTTACAAGAGTTTTGTCAGGAAAACAGCCATTTGGGGAGTGGAAGCCTATGTAGGAAATGATCTGGGGTCCAAAGTGAAACTGATCCAATGCACAGCACTACTAGGAATCCTACTCTGCCAACCTCTGACCCTTCCTTCTGAAATATGGCCATAAAATAATGGATCTGTAAACGGCTCTGGGCAATTATGACGCTCCTGGAGTGAAGTTGGGCTATTGTTAGCCACGCTTTTGGACACCAGCTTGCCGTAGCTGGCTCTCAGCCAGATTGGGAAACTGCATTGGATTGAGAGGACACGGGTTCAATGGGATAATTAGGCAGGGTTTGGTGCATGCTTGTTGATATAAATGTGCTACAGATTAGCCTTTCCCCCCTCAGTTCTGAGTTATGACCAGACAGAACAGGTGGTAAGCTAATGGGGGAACATGAAATTAATACTTTGTTTCCTGGTCCCACCTTTATTGTTTTTGTAGAGAGGATTTCTTCAGAATCATCAAACACATTGCAAGCACCTTTTCCCTCTTCTGGTTTATTTAGTTTAGTCTAAACCTCTGGCCCAAAGTGGTCTTAGCCATCCGGGCTGTAAAAAAGGGTTCTCTACTTTTGTGGGAAATGATCTAGGATTAAACATCTGGAGAATGGAACAATTAAAAACAATATGAAGTAAAACACAAACCTTTCAAACAAGCTGTTAAACCTCAATCACAACACCGTCCCAGACTCCAAATGTCAGCTCAGTGTTAGTCAGAGCAATTTGTTCATGCTGTAGAATTACGCCAGGACTGAAGTGTTTTAGCTATGATTGCCTCTCCATTGACAGAGCCTCTTGCATGGTGAGTGATGGGTTTTCATAACTTTTATTTCCCCTACAGGCACTAAAGACCCTAGAGCTTATTTCTAGCTATCAGCTTTTAGTCTACAAAGAAAAAAAAAAAAAAGAACAAATTGGCCCAACGCTTTATTTTGATAAGGCAAAACTCCTTTTTCTCATCCTTGGATTACGATAAAATGCTTCAGAATGATTTTAGAAGGATCTGGATATTCAAGTTTTCCTCATTTACAGAAGATCCTCAACAATAAAAATGTGTCCTGTGTTGTGCCATGTATATGTCTGTACATGTGTGTGATTAAGTCCCATTCCAACTTGCCCTTTTTCCATTAAATTTACTCTTATTGGCCAGCTTTAATCATTTTTCTGTATCCTCAAGCTGTACTATCTTATGATTTTTTAAACTTATTTAATGATACATGGACTTAAGTAATGCTATTTTGTGTGAGTCTGTCTTGATTTCTTTCATGTGGAAAGCAATATGGTTATTTGCTCTGAGCTTCAGTTTCCTCTGGCGTAAATGGAGGATGATAATGTTTTGCAAGGTTGTGGTGAAGATAGAATAAACATAGAAATAACATAGAAACAATGGTAGAAGTTCCAGACATTTCTTTTGGCAGGTGACAATTGTAATACTACTCCAAAATGTCACAGCTAATTGTACTTTTAACAACAGTGAGATTCAGTGGCAGATTTCTCACTTCTATGCAAGAGACCCAAGTTCAAGTCCTAGCCAGTGCAGCTCATGTGCAACTAACTGTCTTATCAGTGGAAGTTTGTACATTGCTATGATACAGAACTCAAAAGAACAAACAGATCTGTGTTGGGAGAAGTATAGCCAGAATGCTCCTTGGAGGCCAGGATGGCCAAACTTCATCTTTCATACTTCGGACCCCCAGACAGATGGATTGGCAAAGTGGCAGCATCAATGGGCTCAAGCATGGCAACAGTAGGGAGGTTGGCCCAGGACCGGGCAGTGTTTCATTCTGTTGTGCATAGGGTCGCTATGAGTCGGTACCAACTTGATGGCACCTAACAACAACAACAACAGTGATGCATAACAAGGTTTCAGAGGAGCTTCAAAACTAATCAGACATGGAAGAAAAGGCCTGATCTGCTTCAGAAGATCAATCAATGAAAGCTCTATGGATCACAATGGTCTGATCAGGAAACAATCATGGAATCAGATAGTGTTTCATTCCACTGTGTATGGTGACTCCATGAGCCAAGGCCAATTCTACAGCAGTTAACAATAACAATTGCACTTTTATTTTAAGAGTTACTTTAAGCAAAACCCTGGAACCAAGAGAATTAGAGCCACTACTATTCAGGAATGGAGTAAGGATTGGAATAGCTTTCTCACTTTATTCATTCACAGATTCATTGAATGGAGATTTGCTAGCTTTAATGGGTGATTTGGGGAAAACAGTTTCTCACTTCTCTGACTGTGAACACATTTTAAAATAAAATAAAATCATCTCCCAAAACCTATTTTGAGACTTTAGGGGTTGCAGAAGAAAGTAGGGAAGGGAAGTCAGAACTTAAATTAACAGAAACATTTGCTAAGTCCATAAATTTATAGTCCTGCTGTGGTGATGTGGTTAATGCACTAGACTACAAGGTTGGTTTAAACCACAAGGTCAGTAATTCAAGCTCACCAGCTACTCCTTGGAAACCCTATACAGGATCACTATGAGTGGGAACTGATTCAACAGCACTTAACAACAACAATACAACAAAATTCATAGTATGTCCAACTTTTATCTTTTGTGATAACTCACACTTTGTCCTTTCTCATCACCCCTTGCCTTCTTCTAAGGAACAGCAACACAACTAACATCCCCATTCCCCCTCCCACACCCAATTCCATGCAGAGTCACGGTACCCAGAAATAAAACAAATCAAGAACATACTCTAATGGTATTCTCCCAAACTCGTCTGCCAGTTCAAGTGGAAGACCCCACAAAAAGGTTAAAGGGACAGAATTTTTTCCTCCTGTAACCTAAAGTTTGTCTCACCAGAATCTAGCCCAGGGAATTCCAGCTTTGACTTCAGGCAAACAGGCAATTAAAGATAGCTTTTCAGTGACTCATTTGAGTTCCAAAAGTCTTGCTTATATGGGTTTATTTAGAAAAAATAAAGCCTTAAAATAGAAGTGCAAGCTTATCATGTGAAAGCCTTTTCCTATCAATTTATAAGCAACAAACTGTTTTGTTTATTTTTTCCTTTTCTTAGAGATAGAATACATTCCAAGAGGAAGTTGATGTCAAGTATTTGGACAAACAGCTAAGATTGGAGGGCCAGCTTTCCTGTGATAGGGGAGAAGTTTTCTCTAATTCTTAGCCAGGCTGGTGAGCTAAAGATTTGTAGCAATTATTGTGGTGAGAGGAGGCATTTTCACCCTAGGAAGGAAAAGACCTCTTTAATTGGATAAAGGGGCACATGGATATGCGGTACTCTCAGTCATACTCTGTGGGCCTCTGTAATGTTGGTCTCTGAGGCACCTTCCTGTGCCCTAGGAGGCTATCAAGGTAGCTAGTTGAGTGGCCGTTCCAGGGGAAACTGAGCACGTACCCAGGCTGCCAGATCCTCCAAGACCAAATTCCCTTGATGCCATCAACAAGCCATTTTCCATCCCACGCAGAATGGAAGAGAGAGGGGTGGGCAGGTTAGGACAAAGTCATGTACTCCATGGAAGCTACCTCTTGGAGAGAATGGAGACACTCAACCAGCATGGTGACAACTGGGAACCCTGCCAACTCTTGAACCCCAATATCTAGGGAAGTGGGAGACTGAATGGAGGAATGATTACAGAATACTATCAGTTTCCTTTTTCTTCTTTTTCATGAAAGCATCTCATGCTAAAGGAGATGGTGATGTTTTACAACTGTCCACAGTTGTTGTTGT
>NW_006408651.1:7775849-7804193 GCF_000296735.1 Chrysochloris asiatica
CTGGGACCATCAAGGGAGAAAAGCAGAGAGCAGGACCCTACCCAGAAACAGTGATGCCAGAGATGGAGGCAGAAACGATGACATGGAGAGATGGAGCTGCTGGGGACTCTAGACCCAGAGAGGGAGAGGGGCTGTGTGCTGACAACAGGGGGTCAGGCTGGTTGGTTGATGATACATGGAGGGGGTTGTAATCCTGGCACTGAAACAATATACGATATAATGAATAGAAAGCTAATGTTCTCCCATGTAAACGATCACATAATTCACAATAAAACATTAAAAAAAAAAGTTTGCAGATTTAATTCACTAAGAGGAAACTCAGAAGAACTGCGTCTGAGATGTCACAGCATTGAAAATCCTCTTAAGTACAGTTTGACTACATGCATGAGATTTCTTTAAGTTGGAACTGATTTGGTTTCTTGTTACTGTTATGAGGCAGAGGGAAAGCAACTGAAAATTCGGGTCTGCTGAGAAGGAGTTTGTACTACAGCTTAGACAGGAAAACCGACGGCTACTTCTGCAAGAGTGTGGGGAGATAGTGAAAGATAGCATCAGAGGATCAAAGTCACCATATTTTTTGTGGACAGAGGCAGATGACACTAAAGAGTGACAGAGATCAAATGTTACAAACCTGCAACATTCCAATTTAGACAGAGTCCCTCCCTTTCTGGCTCTAGTGACAGTTTTCTGGCAGCACTACCCTCCCAACCTCCCCCCAATACATGACAGGACTCTGGGTTTGAACACAGGAGGAATAAATCAATTTGCCAGTGGCCTAAGGGTTAGAACTTTGAAAAATATAAACAATTAAAAAAACAACAATCTATAAACCCTGCACCCACAGGCTTTCCTGAGAGACATGCCTCCGGTATGTTGGGCCGTTTCCCTCCTGTTGAGTTCCGTTCTAGCCCCTCACAGGGAGGACAACGCAGGGTCCAGCATGGGAGCAGCTATAGTTGTTGGCAAAGTCTAATTCTAATTTGTTTTTTAGGAGAGGACAGAAAAACAAAGTATTTTGGGAAATTGTACTTTCTGAGACCTAAGAGGCTGTGTAGGGAACAATTGTCGTATTGCTACTGTAGATAAAATACCACAACTGGGTGCCTTTAAAGAGCAGAACTTTATGTAAAGCTAATGTTCTCCCATGTAAACTATCACATAATTCACAATAAAACATTAAAAAAAAACCAGAACTTTATTTTCTCAAAGTTCTGGAGTCTAAAGGTCCAAATTCAGGGCACTCTCCTTAAGGAAAAAGCTCGTTGTCTGTCAACTCATGGGGAAGACCTTTGTCTCAGTTTCTTTAGTCATCATGTTCCTAGGTTCTTGGCAACATTCACCTGACATCTACTTCCTGCTTGTGTTTACTCCTGTGTCTAAAGTGCTCGTTTTAGAAATCTGAAGTGATTAGGTTTAAGACACACTCCACACTAATATGCCACCACTCATCTGTCACTTTGTCGTACTGCCATGGCTTGCGCATTGCTGTGATTCTGG
The DNA here is from genome assembly GCF_000296735.1 of Chrysochloris asiatica. NCBI lineage: Eukaryota > Metazoa > Chordata > Mammalia > Afrosoricida > Chrysochloridae > Chrysochloris > Chrysochloris asiatica. The sequence continues at coordinate 7,777,347 of NW_006408651.1, forward strand.
AGTCCATGCCACAGGTATTTTCAATACCAGCAGGGTCACCCAAGGTGGACAGATTTCAGCTGAGCTTCCAGACAAAGATAGACTAGGAAGAAGGAGACATGGACTATTTCCGAATATTTAGTCACTGAAAACATTATGAATAGCAGTGGAACACTGCCAGCCCTCGTTCCAATGTAGCAACGATTGTGAGATTGGCTCAGGACCAAACAGTATTTCATTCTGCTATGTATAAAGTCACTATGAGTCAGAACCGACCTGATGGCACCTAACAACAACAACACACTAATATGACCTAATTCACATAACAGAGATAGCCTTATTCCAAATGAAACTATGTCCAATTGTATAAAAGTTAGTATTCCAACACATATTCTGTTTTTGTTGTTAGGTTTCAACTCATGGTAACAGAATGAAACACTGCTCAGTCCTGCACCATCCTCACAATTGTTTGCTATGTCTGGGCCTGCTATTGTCAATCCATCTCATTGAGAGTCTTACCCGTGTTTTGCTGACCCTTTACCAAGCATGATACCCTTCTCCAGGACTGGTTCTTCCTGATAACATGTCCAAAGTATATGAGATAAATTCTTGACATACTCACTTCTCAAGAACATTCTTGCTATACTTTTGTCAAGACAGATTTGTTTGTTCTTTTGGCAGTCCAGAGTACTCAATATTCTTCTCCAACATCATAATTCAATTACATCAATTCTTCTCCTGTTTTTCTTATTCACTGTCCAGCATATGACGCTATTGAAAATACCATGGCTTGGGTCAGGTGCACCTTAGTCCTCAAAGTGACATAGTTGCAGGCTTTTGCAACAATTGGCCCAATGCAATATGTCATTGGATTTCATGACTGTTGCTTCCTTGGGTGTAGATTATGGATCCAAGTAAAATGAAATCCTTGAGAACTTCAAACTTTCTTCTGTTTATCATGATGCTCTTTATTGGTTCAGTTATGAGGATTTTTAGTTTCTTTACATTGAAGAATAGCATTGTGGGTTAAGCATTAGAATGCTAATGTAAGGTTAGTGGTTCAAACCCACCAGCCACTCCACCAGAGAAAGCTGAGGCTGTTTGAGCCCGTAAAGATTTATCGTCTTGTAAACCTTATGGATCTGTTCTCTGTCCTGCAGGGCTACTATATGTTGGAATGGATCCAATGGCAGTGGGTATGAATATCACACTAAAAACTGTAATCTTTGCTTTTCATCAGCAAGTGCTTCAAGTTCTCTTTGCTTTCAGCAAGCAAAATTGTGTAATCAGCATTATCACAGAATGAGCCTTCCTCTAGTGCTGAAACCAAATTCTTCATATAGTTCAGTTTCTTGGATATTTGCTCAACATACAGATTGAATAAATATGAGGAAAGGATACAAGTCTGATGCATCTCTTTTCTGATTTAAAAACATTCAGTACCTGTGTTCTGTTTGAAAAACTGCCTCTGGTCTGTATATGTCTAGAGTTTGTGTTGTATTTGCACAAGGAAATGTTCTGGGATTCCCATTCTTTACACAGTTTGTTATGATCCACACAGTTGAATGCCTTTGCACAGTGAATAAAACACAAGTAAACATCTTTCTGGTATTCTCTGCTTTCAGCCCAGGGCCATCTGACATCAACAGTGATATCCCTTATTCCACGTCCTGTTCTGATTCCAGTTTGAATTTCTGGTAGCTCCCTGTTGATGTATCATTGCAACTATTTTTTAATTCTCTTGTGCAAAATTTTACTTGCTTGTGATATTAATGATATTGTTGGATCATTCTCATATTCTGTTGGGTCACCTTTCTATAGAATGAGCACAAATGTGGATCTAGTCCAGTTGGCGAGGTAGCGGTCTTCCAAATTTCTTGATATAGATGAGTGAGCACCTGCAGCATAGCATCAGCTTGTTGACACATTTCAATGTGTATCTCATCCATTCCTAGGGTCTTGGTTTTCTCTAATACCTTCAACTCACCTTGGACTTCTTCCTTCAATACCATCGATTCTTGATCATATGTTAGCTCCTTAAATGGTTAAAAGGAGCCTTGGTGGCACTGTGGGCTAGGCAATGGGCAGCTAACTACAAAGTCAATGTTTCAAATCCACCAGCTGCTCCATGATAAAAAGATGATACTGCCTGCTGCTGTAAAGATTTACAATCTCAGAAACTCTATGTAGGTGTCTATGAATGATAATCAGCTTGGTGGCTGTGGATTTAAATGGTTGAACATTAACCAGTTCTTTTTGGTAAGTCAATCTGCATCTTCCTCCCATCTTCTTTTGATGCTTCCTGCATTGTTCAATATTTTGCCCATAGAATCTTTCAACATTTCAATTCGAAGCTTGAATTTTCCTTCAGCTTTTTCAGCTAGAGGCATGTAAAGCATATTTTACCTTTGTGTTTTTCTAATTCCAAATCTTTGCATATTTCGTTATAATACTTTACTTTGTCTTCTCGAACTGACCTTTGAAGGCACACATATTTTGGGTAATACAATTCAATCCATAACACCTACCAAGGATGAATTATTTGCTGTTGCATGACTTGTCTTCTCTAGAAAAACCTCAGAAGTGATTGGAAATTTAAAATTGTTTTGGACTGGTGATCAGCCAGAACCAGGCTGTCTGCCCCGTCACTAAATAGCCATGTAGACAAATTATTCTACTGTCTTTTATTCTTGGTCTTCTGGCCTCAGAGTACATGCAAACAGTTAATGCTCTATGCTTTTAACAGAAATGTCAGCAGTCCACTCAGATGTGCCTCAGACAAAAATCCTGCTGATCTACTTCTGAAGAGTCAGCCATAGAAAACCCTGTGTTTTTCTGTGATACACTTTGGTACACATGGGCCACCATGAGTTGAAGTCAAATGGAAAGCCACTGGGTTTTGCTTTTAAAGAGATAAGATTCCTTTCTAATTTTAAAAGTCTCTATTCATTTTCATTCCTATTTATTCTTCTTGGCTCTCCACCCACCCACTCACTGCCTGGTGTTAGGGTCCAGGAAAAAAAACTGAGACTTAGCATTGACACGCTCAATACCAGAGATACTGGGACCATGTCAGAACAAAAGGAGTGTTTCACACCCAATGTCTTCATTGGCACTGCCCTTTTGGAGTATATTCAGCATATTAAACTAGTTAAAATGTCATTGGCTTTTCTTCAAGTTCTCTTCAATTTTAAAACCTAGCTTGTCGCTCATAGTTGCTATAGGTCTATGTTTTGAATGGTATTCACTTCCAGCTGTATCCTTTAGCCACCAAGAAAACCAGACCCTGTTAATTTTGAATTATGGGTCTCAGTTTCCCTCCAATGCAGGGTAATAATCACACCTACATTCCATCTATTGCTTTGAAATGATGAACATTTTTTTGGAATTGTACTTTGCTAATTTCTTGGATGATAGTTGCAAGAGGTAAAACTCATCTTTGTTATTTGTGATTATGCATCTCTTCTGCCAGAATTTTCTTATATCTACGGAGACTTTAATCTTTTCTAGAATGCTGGGCTGCATTTGAAACAAGCTCTAGACTTTATATTAATACCAAGGCTTTGAAACCGCAGTGGTTAATGACTTAGCCAGCTGTTTTTCACCGTCTTTAAAAGTGACCTCTTTTAGAAATAACTGCCAGCCAATACTTCCATCTCAAATACTCAGTCAATAGAGAGTCATTTGGCTGTTTTTTCCATCAATAAGCTGGGGGTTGGGAGTTGGAACAAACTGGATATATCCATTTCACTCTTCAGTCTTGGTATTCCTCCACTGAATATTCGTGGCCTTGGTAGCAATTTAATAACTATACTATTCAGTTCTGTCCTACTAAAAAAATACACTGACATCTTCCACCCACCCTCCACCAAAAACCACATACACACAAACATCTACTGATAGCATCTTTACTGAAAATATATGTATTTGCTCAATTACGAGGATAAAAGAACAATGTGGCCCATTGATAGAAATTTTGTCTTCTACGTAGGATACCCAAGCTGAGTTCCCAGTCAATGCATCTCTAGCATAGCCATTAACCAAACAAAGTGGCAGACGTTCCAACCCATGGAGCAAGTAAAACTGAGACAGCTCGTTTATGGAGTGGAGTGCCTCCAGGAGCTGAACTGGGGAACTAGGTTTGCTGATCCATGGAGCTAGAGCTGACTGCCTTCAGGCTGAGGCTTATAGGAGAGTCGAGTGCCCTTTGGGCATTTATCAGCAGCTCTCAATGAGCTTTGTAACATTGTTGGAACAGGGCAGAGGCCAGGCCAAGGGACTTAGGGCCAGAGAGAGGTCTACCTGTGGGCACAGCAGAGGAGAAGCTGTGCTGACGGGAAGAACTGGGCCCTAAGGAGCTCTCGTAGCATAGTGGTTACAAATTGGGCTGGTAACCTCAGTCAGCACTTTGAATCTACCAGCTGTTCCGCAGGAGAAAGATGAGGCTTTCTGCTCTTGTAAAGATTTACAGCCTTGGAAACCCTGTACAGGGTTGCTATGAGTCGGAACTGACTCCACAGCACATAACAACAACAACAAAACATTTCTGACACTGAATAGGAGCCTTTGTAAACTTCCACTGAATGACTTTTTCCTCATGGGTCTAGATAATAGAAGATGGGGAAGATGCTGAAGGATTATATGTTTCAGTTGTGAGCACTGTTAACCAGCTTATTTGTCAATGGTCAATTTTGCCATCCTGCTGGGTGGAAAACGAGCCATCGCAGAAGCAGATGGGGGTTATTGTTACCAACAAGGGAAAAGAGCCAGAAATCGAATGCGTTCTGTGGACACAGAGATTTCTGCACATTGAACTTACTCCACCCAAGGCTGGAAAGCTGTAGCACTGGAGGAATAGTAGAGAAGTATCAGCCATAGAACCAAAAAAACATCATGAGACATGGTGGTAGACGTCCCAACCTGTGGAACAAGTAAAACTGAGTAACTTTAGGCAGGAAGCTTGCTTGCAGAGTTGGATGCCTCCAATCATTTATTTAATTGGGTGAGCTAGATTTGCTGATTTACGGGACTAGTGCCAAGTGCCTTTAGACTGAGTCTTGTGGTGAAGTGGTTGCCCTATGGGTATTTACCAGCAGCCTTAAAAGAGCTTTGTAACAAAAGGGGGAGTAGTTAACCTTACAGTTCAGGAACAGAGGACCCTAGGACCATCAGGGAGAAGAGCATGAGTGGAATGTGGGACCCTATCAAGAGAATCAGTGACACCAGAGATGGAGGCAGAGTTGAGGACCCGGAGAGAGAGAGCAGCTGAGGACTCTAGACTCATGGAAAGAGAGGCACTGAGAATTGGCCACCAGGAGGCAGGCTTGCAGAATGTGCCCTTAGGTTGTTTAAATGATTATATATTCCTGAGTGTTGATATGTACACCCTCCTATTCCCCTCTCCCCACAAAATAAATAAATAAATAGAGGGAACAAAAGCAAATACTGTTGAATGATAATTCACAGAGGAAATTGTAATCATTGCAATGAAAGGATGAGTGTAAAACTGATATTTTCCCTTGTAAAGTATCACTCAGTTAACAACAAAAACTTAAAAAAAAAAAAAAAAAAAGACTGTTGCAAGATTTGCAGTGCAGAGAAAGGGCTGCCTGTGGGCATGATTGAAGAAAGCCTGTGTTTCCTGGAAGAGTTGTGCCCAGACTACCTCTGACCCCTGCTTGTAACCTGTTATCATCTCTAATAAACCCATAACTGTAAGCATGGTGTCTGCGTGATCTGTGTGGCCACTAAAAGAATGATTGAACCCAGCTGAGTGGAGTGTTGTAAGAGGGATGATTGGTTTGATGTCCTTTTTTTTTGGTCGTTTCTCCACCATCCCAGAACTCTTATCTTTTGGATTCTCAGTGTTAAAGTCTGGTCTCTACTCTCTGCATGCATTAGATGGGTCTGAGGAGATCACAGAGCAGATCTTCTCCCAGACCCACAAAGCAAGGCTGACATTGGTTTGTTACTATGCCACAGGCACTGTAGCTTTGCTCCTGCCCCTAGAGGTGGATTCAACACTTTTGCTAAGTTCTCCTTTTTTTTTTTTTAAATACTAGCTTTTCCTGGTTTACTTTGTGAAGGCGCTCTGGTGATACAATGGGTAAGCACTCAGCTGCTACCTGAAAGCGTGGCAAGTTGAACCCATCCAAATGCTCCATGGGAGAAAGACCTGGTGAGTTGCTCCTGTTAAGATTTATGCCTATAAAACTCCATGAAGGCAGTTGGATTCACCTGGGTTTCCTGTGAGTTGGAATAGACTTGACAACTCCTAGCAGTCTACTTCAATGTAGGTAGTTCCTCTGCTCAGCTTGGGAACATTCTTGTTACCGTTTACATCATCTCCAACTCATTGACCTAATACACAATGGGGTCAAACCATTGTGATCTGCCCAGTTTTCATAGTCTCATATTCTTGAAAATAGATCTTTCTTCTTAGTCTGTCTTAGTCTGGAAGTTGCACTGAAACCTGTTCAGCATTAGAGCACCACTCAAGCTTGTACCAGGAAAAAAGGAAGCTGTGCTTCAAGTGCATTGGCTGGGAATTGAACCTGGGCCTCCTGCATGGATGATAAGAATTCTACCACTGAATCTCCACTGTCCCCAGATTCACTTATGGTTATTGGTAGGTGCCATCAGTTCTTTCTCATTCAGCAACTCAATGCACAGCAGCATGAGACACCGCCTGGTCCTGTGCCATCCTCACAATTATTGCTGTTTGAGCCCATGTTTGCTGCTGCTGTGTCAATCCATCTCATGGATGCTCTTCATCTTTTTGTCTGACCATCCACTTTACCAAGTGACTTTCTCCAGCCACTGACTGATCCTAACAACATGTGCAAAGAATGGAAGACCAAGTCTCGCCATCGTTGTTTCTAAAAAACCTCCCAGTTGTACTTCTTTCAAGACAAATTTGTTTGTTCTTCTGGCAGTCCATGGTACTTTCAATATTCTTCTCCAACACCTTAATTCAGAGGCATTGATTCTTCTGTGGACTTTCTTATTCATTGTCCAATATTCACATGTATATGAGGTGATAGAAAATATCATGGTTCAGGCACATCTTAGTCCTCAAACTGATACCTTTGCTCCTGAACATTTAAAAGAGGCTTTTAAAGTGTACAGGAGGCAGAACCCTGGAAAGAGGCATATTTGCTTGATTTCTTGACTGCTTCTTGCTGGAATGTTGATTGTGGATCCATCCAAAATTAATTATTTGACAACTTCAATTTTATTTCCATTTATCATAATGTTGTTGGTCCAGTGGTGAGGATTTTTGTTTTCTTTACATTGAAGTGCCATCCATACTGAAAATTATAGTCTTTGATCTTCCTCAGAAGTATTTTAAGTCTTCTTTGCTTTCAGCAAGCAAGGTTGTGTCATCTGCATATCACAAGACTGTCATTGACTCTTCCTCCCAATCCTGATGTTGTGTTCATATAATCCAGTGTCACAGATGATTTGCTCAATATACAGACTGAATAAATTTGGTAAAAGGATACAACCCTGGCATACACCTTAAACGATTCAGCATCCCTTTGTTCTGTCCACTTTAGTCTCACTTTAATTCACCAAAAATCAACTGAGAGAACTCCTACTTCTGACTATTCCCTATCAAGAAAAGTCTTGTAGATTTTTGTTTCCATAAATTTTGCCTCCAGCTGGTCAGAAGTTAGAAGCTCCACACTTCCTTTCCTGGGATCCTTTCATTTTTTTATGCTTCCCAGTATATGGTTCTCACCAAAGTCTACAACTGCCCAGCTAACAACAATAATAAAAAAGTTCACAAGTTGAGCAGAGGAACTGACTACATTGAAGTATGACTGATACAGAGAAAAGTATTATTGGAGTGTCTGAAAAATGAATACTCCTCACCTATGTTTCCCAGAACTCGAAAGGTTAGAGAATTCTCTAGGAAACGTTCAGTTTTACTTCCTACCCTGAAGAGGGAAGGATCTGATTGACTTTTGGTTTCACTGGGAGAGACTTCTGCTCGACTTTGTGACCTTGACTCTTAGGTGAGAATAATGCTCTTACCTTGGAATATTGCCAGTAATCTTTTTAGTTCATGTCTCTACTCTCTGAGGACTCTAAATTGATCTCCTCTCAAATGAGAGTCACTAACATTCCCCAAGAAAGACTGACATCGTTTTATTTGGGGGAAAAAAAAAGGCGTACATAAGCCAAAATGGATTCATTTATCCATTACTTCATTTAACAAGCCTTCATTGAATTCTGATGATAGTCCAGGCAGAAACAAACTGAGTGAGATGCTGGGGTAGATTAGATGTGTCTCCTTTGGTTTGCAATGTGCATTGCTCCTGCTGCTATTGTAGAACTTACCTCTATTATGATGATAGTCTACATATTTGTCTATTCATTAAAAGGCAATGAGTATAACCATAAACCTTTGGTATTGCTGATGACTAAGTGCACAGAGTCTAGTACGTAGTATGTGATGTTGACTAGCTGATGACTAAGACATAGGAGGTGCTTGGTGAATTTTATTGTACTAAACAGAAGCAATCCCTGCTGTTAAGATATTGACTGTCTGTTGTTGTTGTTGTTGTTGTGAAGTGTCATTGAGTCAGTTCTGACCCAGTGACCCTGTATAGGGTTTCCAAGGAGTGACTAGTGAGCTTGAACCACAGACCTTGTAGTTCAAATGGCTTTGCATTAACCCACAGTGCCAAATCATGAGTCTATTGACTGTCTAGCGTGTCAAAAATTTGTAGGCAATTGTGAGAAATAGATCTTGGGTTGGTCCATCTTCAGGACTAATGGGAGACTTGGTGGTAGCAGGCTAGCATAACAAAAAGGAGCGCAGATGAGAGGAAGAGACTAGTTTGACCAGCTAGAAATTTAAAAATAAGAATATACCCATCATGGAAATAGGGGAAGTTCATGGGGTGGAGGGAAACGAACTTTAAATGAGAATGCTAGCAGCAAGGACTAGTGGGTGACCTCATTTGGGGTAGATTGCAAACTCCATAGTACCCAATAAAAGGGGAACTGCAGAAGGGGCTTTCTTGAGACAGAAGAATAAAACTCTTTGTGAGCTGGCCATGTGTCACATCTGCCTGTGTCTACTGGGTTGGGCTCCTAATTTTGCAAAATTGAATAAAGAAAACCTCACTGTCTGTAAATTGAGTACAGATTGGATTTCTTGAGCATTTGTCGGTAGGGGTATTAAAAGTGTTTCTCACACAGTGGGGGTCATAGACAGCAGCAGAAATAATACTAAAGTTAAACACTCTGTACAGTGATGATGATATTCAAGTACCAGCTAGCTGACCTCTTTTTCTGAAGGTAGAGAATTGTTTCCTACTGGAGGAATCAGGACTTCTTGCCCTTCCTCATTCTTTAATTCTTCACTCATCTCATTTATTATCAGATTCTAAGGCGAATCTGGAGTCCTGGTTGTAAAGAAAATCTGGAGTCCTCATGTAGGATCAGCACTGGACTGCAAATCACAAGATCTGGCCAACAGGGTTGCTATGAATTGGAATACACTTGATGTCACTTAACAGTAACAACAAGGCAAATTTGGTGAATTCTTTGGTATTTAACATTTAATCTTCTCCCCTTTAGAAGGAAATCTTCCCTGGTTCTGTTTTGAGAGTTTAGGACTACTCAATAATCTAAATGAGATAGGATACTCAATCTGGAAGAGAAACTCAGTCCTGCTCCCATCTACAGAAAAAGCAAGGATATTATATCCTCACAGTACAAGGCATTGGGCAATTAATTTCTTAAATCAACCAAGGAGGCAAGAGGTTCTTGTACACTAGGCATAATAGAAGGCACTCATTCTTTTTCAAATCATGGTTGTTATTGTGAGCCATCAAGCCATTCCAAGGAGCTCTGGTAGTGTAATGGTTAGAGTTGGTCTGCTAACCTTAAAGTCAGCAGTTTGAAACTACCAGCTGTTCCATAGTAAAAAGATGCACCTTTCTGCTCCCATAAAGATTTATGGCCATGGAAATGCTATGCAGGGTCACTATGAGTCAGAAATGACTCCACGGCACACCACCACCATGCTGTTATAACTCATAGTGACCCTAAAGGACATGTAAGTATTGTCCCATAGGATTTCCTAGACTGTAAGCTTTACAGATTTCTGTGTATTTGTAAGGATGGAATGTCTTTTACATAGTTTATAATAGGTATTTTGAATGAAGAAATCATTGGTCTTATAAAATTCTATCATGTGATCTCCAGCATCATTTCTATCACCAATACCGTATTTTCCAACTACTGACCCTTTTTGCTTCCAACCTGTGCACTTCAATCACCAGTAATTATCAATACATCTTGATTAAATGTTTGATCAATTTCACACTGAAGAAGTTGATAGAATTCTTCAATGACCTCATCACTGGTGTTTGTGGTTGGTGCGCAAATTTGAATAAGAGTTGTGTTAACTGGTCTTCCTTGTAGGTGTATGAATATTATCCTATCACAAACAGCATTGTGCTTCAAGACAGATCCTGATATGTTCTTTTCAATGATGACTGTAACACCATTCCACCTCAATTTGTCATTCCTGGCTTGGTAAACCATGTGATTGTTGGATTCAAAATAGCCAATATCAGTCCATTTCAGCTCATTAATGCCTAGGATATGAATGTTTATGCATTCCATTTCATTTTGTCAATTTCCAACTTTCCTAAATTCATACATCATATATCCAATGTTCCAATTATTAATGCATATTAACTGCTGTTTCTCTTCATTTTGTGTTATGCCCCATCAGCAAATGAAGGTTCCAAAGGCTTTACTCCATTCACGTCATCACGGTCAACTCTACTCTGAGGAGGCAGCTCTTTCCCAGTCACATTTTGAGTGTCTTGCAACCTGAGGATCTCATCTTCTGGAACTGTATCTGGTAAATATTCTGGGAATTGTACTTTTCATGTGAAAGTTGGACAGTGAATAAGGAAGATCATAGAAGAATTGATGCATTTGAGCTATGGTGCTGGAGAAGAATATTAAAAGTACCATAGACTGCCTAAAGAACAAACTAATCTATGTTAGAAGAAGTCTAGCCAGAAGGGTCCCTGGAAGTCAGGATAGTCAGAGTTTGTCTCTCACACTTTGGACATATTGTCCAGAGGGACCAATCCCTGGAGAAGAATACCATGTTTGGTTAAATGGAGGGTTGGAGAAAAAGAGGAAGACCCTAGCAAAGTGGAGTGGCACAGTGGCAGCAGCAGTGATGGGCTCAAATGTAGCAACAATTGTAAGGTTGGCCCAGGACCAGCCAGTGTTTTGTTCTGTTGTTCATAGGGCCATTATTATTAGTCACTACCAACTCAATGGCACCTAACAGCAACAACAACAGCAACAACAATCTTTACAAAAGCATGTTGCCATGTCTTTTCTCCTGTTGAGTGGCAAGATGGGTTTGTATCAACAACCTTTGGTTAACAGTCAATGCTTGACACCAGGACTCTTTATAGGGGAATTATGATTTTATTCTGAATCACATTACCTTTAAGTTGGTTCCATAGATAGTCTCCATAGATAATCCCCACATATTTTTTGGCTTTCTTCAACATTGCCTATCATTTGCACTGTTGCATGATTCTCAAATCTTTCCAGTTCTGAAATCATAAAACATGTAGTGGATTCCTGGATACCTTCAAAGCCTGTTTTCTAGATGTCTTTAGTAGAATATAACTTCATGGTCAGGCTGATCTCTTGGACATCTTTTTGCTTCTTGGCTCTTTCGTCTTCCCAGATTCTGGCTAATCTCTGCCAATTTTATTATATTCTTATTGCATAACTAATATCTCAGGGCTTTTGTAGTTTGAAAATCAGCTCTCAAATGTCATTGGTAATTTTCTGATTCCAAAGCTAAACTGATTTTGCATTTAGGTCAGAAATAAATGCTAAATTTCCAAAATGGAAGCCAAGGCTACATAGATGGTGGACCAGTTTTTGCTTTAACATGATTTTTAATGAGACCATGTGGCTCCTTTGTTTCTTGCTGACCATGACAGCAGTGATCCCCACTGATGTTGTGTTAGTCAGTACAGGGTGAGTGCTCTTTGATCACTGACTTTTGAGACATAGTTATAAGAAAGTACCAGAAAATGAGAAGAGGGCAAGAAAGTTGAGGGAAGAGTGGACTCAAGTTGGTCCTGGGTGCTGGAAGAGCCCAGAAAACTCTGACTCATCCTGGCCAGATCCCAGGTAATTTAGAATAAAACAATGCTGACCATTCATGGAGTATCTCAGGACCCCTGTTCATTCGCATCAGAATCTCCCATTTCAGAAACAGAATAAAAATAGCTCTGTCATTGTTCTAAATCCCATTCTAAGCAAAAAACAGAGAATTCAGAAGTTAGTTTCAAATATTTTGAGGTTCAGAAGGGGGGCTCCTTATGCCCAATTGTGCTAAAAAGAGAAGAATATGAAAGTGGAGTTAGTGGATATGAGGATAGGAGAATACACATGCCATATTATCTAGATGGAATCGTAAATGTTGGCCTTTCCCTAAACATTCTGGGCAAAATGACAAAGGAGATAACATTTCTTGTAAGTATTTCTAGGTTCATCATAATGCTAAATTCTGTTACTGCCAACTGTAAGGAAGGTTAGACTGGACCGTTGGTCCATGTTCATTATATCTGCAAAGCTCGTTTGACCAAGGAACACATGGTAATCATTACATTTGAATGCATTGGCTATCAGGCCAACTAGTAATGCTGGCTTCCTATTCTTGGTTCTTGTTGCCGCCAGAGATGAAAACTGAATTACCTGGCAGAATTTTGGGGTCTGCTTTTCTTAAACTGCAAAATAGTGACTGCAAAACAGCCAGATAACAGAAATGGTATCTTAAAAGCTGATGGTGGCATATTTGAAAAAAATATATGGACTTTGGAATTTGGAAACCCTGGCTACAGCTAAATTTATTGTATTTACTAATTGTATATCCTTATCTCTATCGCTAAATCTTCCTAAGACTTAATTTCCTCAACTTTTTTTTTTTTTTTTGGTTTGCATTTTTTTTTTTTTTTAATTAAATGTTTTTATTTTGCATTGAGTGAAAGTTTACAGGGCACATCATCAGCTTCACATTCAACCATTCATATAGCTTGTTTCATTACATTGATTATTATCCCCTCCATATATCATCAATTTACAGTGTTTCTCTCTATCCTCTTTAGTTTTTTTTTTTTTTTTTTTGGATGTGGGGGGACTTGCCTTTTTGGAATTTACAGTCTCGGCTTTTAGGGAAGGTTTTTACATTTGTCTGTGGATATCCAGGGCTCATGTATGAGATTACTAACAAGCATTACTGAATAATCAGATGAGGGACAGTTTGCTATGTCTACTAGGTAGCTAGAGTCTGATCCTCAGAGCCTATGGTTTGGACGGTCAACAACGCTTGGGCCCACAGGGGCTTGGCCTCCTGACCGGGTCTGCACTGTCTGCATCTGAATCCTCCTTATTTATTGATTGTTTAAGGGACGCTGCCTGTCTTAGGTGGTCAGTGCGAATTCCTCAGTCTTACCAGTCATTGAGACTCATTGCAGCATGGCAATGGCTCTGTCTTAAGTAGCCGAGGTTCCACGTGATCCTTACCCGTCTCTGGCCACACATCCAGCATAAACAGCCACCATCCGAGGAAGGCAGGGAGGGAGGAGATCAGCTGGGGACCCCATGCGCCAGACGTTGCCGGCCCACCACCTGCTCTAAGGTGACCAAGCAGGATCACTATGCTGAGGTTCAATCAAGTTCTTAGGGGATCTTACTCTCTAGCAGGGGTAGCAAATTAGTAGCCACTCAGTGTTCACTTTGAGAATTACTTATATCATAAATTTGAGCATGTAGCTGATGAATATCCCCAGACAAGTGTATATTGTTCCACAACCTCCTAAAATGCTGTTGGATTAAGTTCCAATCAATTTCTGGGTTACTGAAAGATAACACAAATCTACTTATACCTTGAGTAACCTTAGCTGGGAGTGTAGTCTGGATATATAGGGTCTTATTTCCCTTAAGCGGTCTTCCTTTCTCTAAAGCATTTAGTCTGTTTTGTGAGAATTTCCTCAACTCTTAAATATGAATAATACTACCTACCTCACAGGAATACTATGAGTATAAAATGAGATGTTGTAGTCATGTGCTGGTTACTTGATGTCAATTCATAGCAACTCTATGTTATTGTTGTTGTTGTTAAATGCTGTCGAGTTGGTTCTGATTCATAGCAACCCTGTATAGTGTTTCCAAGGAGCGGTTGGTGGACTTGAACTGCCTACCTTTCAGTTCAAGCTGCTACTGTTGTTGTTGTTGTTAAGTGCCATCAAGTTGGTTCCGACCCATAGCGACCCTGTATAGTGTTTCCAAGGAGCAACTGGTGAGCTTGAACCACCAACCTTGTAGTTCAAACGGCTTTGCAGTCTGGCGCATTAACCCACAGTGCCACACAAGCTGCTATAGGACAAAGTAAAATCGCCCCATAGAGCGATTATGGAAGCAGACTGCCACATCTTTCTCCCTCAGAACAGTTGGTAAGTCCAAATTATCACAGCACCACCATGGCTCCTTTCCATATGAGATAGAACAGATAAAAGTGTTTTCACATTTAATAATTGTTGATGTTCAAGTTGCCTCTTGCTGCCAGGCATTCTACAGGAGTTGGGGTAAATTGGTAAAGAGTCTCTTCCCTTAAGGAACTGACAGTCCCACAGGGAGGTTATAATGATTATAACTCCATAAGATATTATCTTTAATGGTTTTAAGCACAGAGTACAATGGGATTACAGTTCAAGAAAGAAAAATGCTGAGCTAGGAAATTAAAGAATTAAATATTGTCAGGAGACTGATTTGTGGGAATTCTGAGCCAGAGAATATGTCAAGTGGAAGAGATATTCTAATATCAGTTATCATGTACTTCTGGTGTGGCACTGTAGGATCAGCACTGGACTGAGAACCACAAGGTCAGTAGTTCAAACCCACCAGCTGTTCCTCAGAAATCTTATATGGTATATCTGTGAGTCAGAACCAACTCTATGTCACTTAACAACAACAAATTAGTCAATACTAATTATTGCTCAAATTGTGTTCACATAATCTAACTATAGACCCTTTGAATATTTTAATAATGAAGTGTTGTTGTTGTTTGTTGTTAGGTGCCATCCAGTTGGTACTGACCCATAGCGACCTTCTGCATAATTGAACGAAACACTGCCCGATCCTGAGCCAACCTCACTACTGTTGCCACGCTTGAGTCCATCGATGCTCCCACTTGGCCAATCGGTCCTCTTTTTCTCTGACCCTCCACCTTACCAGACATGATAGCCTTCTCTAATGACTGGTCCCTCCTGACAATGTGTTCAAATTATGAGAGACGAAGTTTGGCCATCTTGGCCTCCAAGGAGCACTCTAGCTGCACTTCCAAAACAGACCCATTGGTTCTTTTGGCAGCCCATGGCACTTTCAATATTCTCCTCCAATACCATAACTCCAAAGCATCAATTCTTCTACGGTCTTCCTTATTCTCTGTCCAGTTTTTGTGTGCATATAAGGTTATTGAAAATACTATGGCTTGGGTCAGGTACACTTTAGTTCTCAAGCTGACATTTTTGCTCTTCAACACTTTAAAAAGGTCTTGTGTAGTAGGTTTGCCTAATGCAATACATCGTTTGATTTCCTGACTACTGTTTCCATGAGTGTTGATATTTGATCCAAGAAATATGAAGTCCTTGACAACTTCAATCTTTTCTCCATTGATAAGAATGTTGTTTTTTGGTCCAGAGGTGAAGATTTTTGTTTTCTTTACATTTATATGTAATCCATACTGAAGTTTGTGCTCTTTGATCTTCATCAGTAAATATTTTAAGTCCTCTTCACTTTCAGCGAGCAAGGTTGTATCATCTGCATATTGCAGGTTGTTAATGAGTCTTCCTGAAATCCTGATGCCACATTTTTCTTCATAGAACCCAGTTTATTCAGAGCTTGGTTGCCTGGCTTCTCAGCATAACTCCATGCAGTCACTGAAAACCTTATAAATGAAGTATAGTCTACAGGATTTCACTATGTTCTATTGAAACTTTAAAAAGTCATTCTTTTTAAATAAAACAAAAAATTAAAAAATAAAAACATAATGCTACATACATTAATGTTTCTGTTCAACACAGGGATTTTTGAGGCTGGATTGTAAAGAGGATGATGCAATAGGATTTCTTATTGTAAATGATACTGAGGCAATACCTGAGTAGGTATTGGTTGATGTTAACAACTGCCTGTACTTCTCAGCAGGTGGCTGATATCTATCTAGGTATCTTCTCATTTACTATGGAAATCACAACTATTATTGTTGCTAGCTTCTATCAAGTCAGCCCCTAAGTCATGACAACCCCGTATGCAACAGGATGCAAGGATTGTTATCTATAGCATTTTCATTGGCTGGGTTTTCAGAGTTAGATCATCAGGTCTTTCTTCATAGTCTATAATCGCCACTGAAAAGTGTTTGGCATCTTACATTGGAGGCAAGAATTCTATCACTGAACTACAATGGTAGTCACAATTAGAGGTTCTGGATTCACTGTGTGGGATTCAACCATAACAATTGTAAGGATGGTACAGGATTGGGCAGTGTTTCCTTCTGTTGTGCATAGGGGTGCTATTAGTCAGAGCCAACTTGTCAGCACCTAACAACAAACAACAATGAACCATCTGAGGTGTTCAGACAGTACTCAATGAGTCAATGCAAGACACATCCCTGGAAGCAGTCTTCTCCATTCCTACTCTTGGTCAGAAGTTTCTAGGGAACCTAGAGCCTAATGTGAGGGTTTGCCTTTCCTACTCTGTGGACGATAATGAAGCAAGTCTCTGTCTTCAGTTCTCCTTCCTATTGGTTTATAAAGATATGATCAACTTACATTAACTCTGAATGTGTAGGTTTCAAAGAGTCCATTTAGAATCTATTCCACATCAAATGAGAGAATGACCTCCCATTATGGCTAGAGGAGAAGTCCAACATGCACATTTGCAGGCAATATTTGTAGCCCTCCAACCCCAACACTACCAGAGCTTTTCTAAGCCAGAAGGGCAGGCAGAGCCTTAAGGTTTGTCTCAGAGACTACAAATGACTCATGGAATTGAATTGAATTGGAGCACAGCAAATAATGGTGATGATGAAATCCACACTTTTCATATTGCTTATTATAAATCACATCTGAGAAGTCAGAACTTTATAAAATCTGTTATTTTCTAAGATTGATGTTGTAAATGACAAAAAGACTCCAGAGGAGATTTCTTGATGTTTAAGGTTTAGCTTGTCCAATTCTTCTTAACCAACAACTAGTTCACAATAAGGCTAAAACATTATGGCATTCAAAAGTACCACATCAGCTTGCTGACTGACAAGATGACAAAGGAGCCAGACTAGAATTTTCCTTCAGACTTGATCATTCATTTCACAAGCTTTTACTGAGTACCCCTGTGAGTTTCTGGGTGGTGCACATGGTTGTACACTAAGTGAAACGTTGGAGGGTCAAATCCATTCAGAGGCTCCTCAAAAGTCCTAGTGATCTACTTCTGAAAAATCAGTCATTGAATACCCCATGGAGCACAGCTCTACTCTGTGGTCACCATGAGTCAGAGATGACTTGATGGCAACTGGTTCTGGTATTGGTTTTTATAAATAAAAATAAAAACCACCAAACTATTCATCTCACAACCTCCTCTACTCCTAAATTGGGTTCAATAATCTGATGTAATGGCAACACAGAATTCAGCCACCATTGTAACAGTTATGGGGTTTATTTGGAAAGTTAACAGGTTACAATTCGAGGTTAGAAATTCTCAAGGCTTAATTGTTCCAATCAGCTGCTGATAAATCCCCACATCACTCCTCAGTTTGAAGGTACTCAGCTCTAGCTCCAAGAGTCACCAAACCTAGTGCCCCCGCTTAAGTGCCTGGAGGCACTCCACTCTACAAGCTAGCTTCCTGCCCAAAATCACTCACCTTTACTTGCTCCATGGCCTGGGCAGTCCACTGTCTCATACTCAGGTTCTTGGTTTTGCTGTTCCTTCTTTGTTGTTACAGCTTTCTATCCCTGGGTCAAAGAGGTTTAATGGGGTGTAAAGGATGTGCTCCACTCATGGGTCATCTTCTTTGATGGTAGTGAGATCCCCCTCCAGCTTTTAAGACAGCTCATTCTTTAGCATGGGCTAAAGGTCCAAGTTTTTAGAATTACAGTGAATATCCACATTTGAATAAGTCACCCTACAGGTGTAGTAGCTCTAGTAGCGTAGTGGTTACGAGTTGAGCTGATAACCTCATGGTCAGCAGTTCGAAACTACCAGCTGTTCCATGGGAGAAAGATGAGGATTTCTGCTCCCATAAAGATTTACAGCTTCAGAAACCCTTTACAGGGTTCCTATCAGTCAAAACCGACTCCATGGCACATAACCACCACCACCACAGATGTGGTGCTGTGGGGGTAATGAGCAGGACCACAAAGGCAGTGTGAATGCAAGGTTAGCAGTTCAAGCTCATCAATCATTCTTTGGAAACCCTATAGACGGTTGATATGGGTTGAACCAACTCAAGGGTACTTAACAACAATAACATCAATATCTTCTCTCATTGTTTCTTACCCAGACACATCAGAGCAAAAATATTGTTTGGTGGGAGTGACAAACGATAGCTAGAAGAGACATTAAATAATTTGCTACACCACATTATTGGTTGCACTTGTCTCTGTGTGACAGTATATGATTAGGGATGCAAAGATATATAATAAATAAAATGTTACTCCTACAAATTTTCTGATATATTGTTAAGTAAAATGGAGCACTAGGTCAAAGTCAGGACACTGAGTCTGAGTTCCAGGATGCACGTGGAGAAAATGACTAATTTAAGAATATAATCATTTAAGAAGAGAAAGTTCAGTTCACTAGCTCTGTACAATATTTCAGATGTGTGAGAAATTCTCAAGATGGTCCATCTTCAGGAATAAAGGGTTCATAGGATTGCTAGACCAGAGATAGATTGTTGATTCACACCCACGGATATGTAAGCAGGATGAATTGGGCCAGGGGGAAAAAATCTGTTCTTGGACTAGGAACTTTAAATAAGAATACAGTCAGTGAGACCCTGGGCGTCATTCTGGCTAGATTGTGGAACTGAGGGGAGGGAAAATGGGATGTTTGGGGTAGATTGTAAACCCCATAGTACCCAGTGAAAGGGGAACTGGAGGAGGGTTTGTTTTTTGTTTTGTTTTTTTGAGACGGGAACAAAATTCTTGGCGGGCATCTGTCTGTGCCTGCTGGGTTGTTGTTGTTGTTGTTAAGTACCGTGGAGTCAATTCCGACTCATAGCGACCCTGCACAGGGTTTCTGAGGCTGTAAATCTTTACAGGAGAAAAACACCTCATCTTTCTCTGGCAGAACCGCTGGTAGTTTCCAACTGCTGACCTTTAGGTTGGCAGCCCGACTCGTAACCACTATGCTAAGAGAGCTCTTTGTCTACTGGGTTTGGGGCCCAATTTTGCAAAATCAAATAAAGAAAACCTTACTCTTGCTAAAATGAGTACAGATTGGATTTCTTGAGTGTTTGTCGGTATCGACAACGTTTCTCACAGATGGAACTCAGGTTAGGGCTGATTGCCTAATGCATTAGTAAAAGTGATGACTCTATTACCATGAACCATGAGTTCAAGAAGATTGAAAAGCAGATTGAATTGGAAAAATTTACAAGTGGAATCAATAGAATGTGGCTGTGTGATTTATTAAACACACAGATAACACATATACAGAAAATCCCTTCAATGTAGTTTGAGGAAGTTATTTCTTTTTATGAAAATGAATGAATACTTTTCTACATCCAGTACATTTAGGACAGAGGCTTGCCAAAGTGCACGTGCAAGTTTTCTGTACCCCACCAAAAATGCGCCCTGAGCCATATATTTTGTGATCCTCATTCTAGCTGACTTCCTACTTTGAGAGGGAAAAAATGATACTCAGGTGCTATCAAGTTGATTTTGTCTCACAGTGACCTCATGTTACAAAGTAAAATTGTCCCATAGTGTTTCCTAGGCTTGATATTTATGGAAACAGATCACCAGGTCTTTCTGGGTAGATTCAAACTACCAACTTTTTGTTAGCAGATGAATGCTGTACCATTGTGCCACTTTGTTGTTGTTAAGCGCCATTGAACCAGTTTCTGACTCGTAGCCATCCTGTAAAGGGTTTCTTTGAGGAACAGCTGGTGGGCTTGAACTGCCTACCTTTTAGTTAGCAGTCTAGTGTTTATCCTACAGTGCCACACTAGAGCTCCTTAAAGAGAAAAATAAGTAAATAAATAATAATAAACAAAAATCTTTTCTTCACTTTCCTTACCAAAAAATATGAGGGGGCTTTAAAAAGTTCATGGGAAAAAAATCCATTATCTTTTCATTCAGTTTTTTCATGAATTTTTGAAGTCCCTTCATAGAGCAATCAGGGTCAAAATATTCGCAATAGAAATTTAAATAAATGCCCTTGTAAATAAGAGTCCCCTTATGTTACAGACATTGTTACTATAATCCCTTTATAAATTCATGTATCATTATACAAATAGTAAATAAGCTGCCTTTTAATTAAGGGTATTGTCAAGGTTTATATAGGAGCAAATTCTAAATAAATGAAAATTCTCTGTAACCCAGAAGAACTTGAAGATCTGGGAGCAATTGTTATAAGGAACATGTGGATACATTTACTTATGGTAAACGAGAGGAAGTTTCCTTATGGTGGTCTAAAGATACAGGATGTGGTTATGTGCCGTGGAGTTGGTTCCGACTCATGGCAATCCTGTACAGGGTTTCTGAGGCAAGATGCAGGATAGAATGAAAAATCTGTTTGATAAGAGAAGATAGATGGGTGAGGTAAAAAGGAACAGGAGGAGTATTCATCCTTTCATTTATTTTTTCCTCTTTTCAGGAAGACCTTTCCTGACCATACCATGATGAGCAAACCTCTCTTACCATATTCCATGATTTTTGCTTATTGTCTAACAGCAACAAGAAATTGGTTCACTGCTAAAACTCCTGTACCTGTTAGAGTTTGTGTTTAAACTCAGTGATTATAATCCCTCCTTTGGACCAACCAGCACTTCCTCTTCTCTCTTTCATCTCCAGGTTTATGGGAGTCTATGGAACATGGTTAAACTCAGCTCATTTCTTCATTGCTGCCTTTCCCCCTCTTCCACTCACCAGTAGACCAATGTGGTCATCAGCAAGCTTACATGCCTACTTATGTGTTCCCTTTGAGTTTCAGTCTTAGAGGGAGGTTTGTTCTCAAGGAACTTGATTGCTTGGCTTGATGGCTTCCCGGCGAATATCTTACTTATTCTTGTGGTAGCCAGTTATACTGCCACTTATGTTTTGTTTTTTTCCTGACGATTTTTCCTAGAAGATGTATCTTCTGTCACTCTAGCTGTTCCAGGCTGGTCTGCTTGTCCTTTCTAGTGGGGTTGTCCCACTTCAGAAGGTTCTGGATAGGGCTCAGGATTCTACTAAGGTCTTATACACTGTAAAGGCTCCACAGGAGGCCTATTTCACTTGGCAAATGTAGAACTCCTTTTAGATATTCCAATCAGTTATAGGCTGAAGACGGGCTTACAAGCTTTCTATAATCATGTTTCCTGACATTCTTTTCTATCCAACTCAAGTGTCCATTTTATAATAGTAGGAAAGGGAAATTAATATTCATAAGACAGTCAAGCATCTTAGTATTATCACTCCTCTTCAAACTATGCCTTGATCCCTGTATCACAGAACCCTGTTGTTCCAAGGTTGAGCATGCATCACTAATTACCTCTGTCCCATTTACCCATGCAAACCTTTCTCAGTGTTCTCTTATCTACCTGTCCCCTACCCTGTGCTCTACCATCGCCTCTCTCTACCTCCCCCAAATACTCCCACCCAACCCACCAGTAACTAACAAAGAAAACTTTTTTTTTTCCTTTTAGTATGGGTATCTTTTCTTAAGCTCTTGCAATAATGATCTTATGCAATATTTGTCCTTTTGTGACTGACTGATTTCACCCAGCATAATGTTCTCAGAGTTCATCCATGTTATGCGGTGGCTTGCGGCTTCTTTGTTATTCTTCAAGGTAGCATAATATTCTGTTGTATGTATGTACCAAAGTTTGTTTATCCATTCCTCCATTGATGGGCACTTAGGCTGTCTCCATCTTTTTGCTATTGTGAATAGTACTGCTATGAACATGGGTGTGCATATATCTACTCATGTTATGGCTCATATGTCTTGTGGATATATACCAAGTAGAAAAATTGCTGAATCCTATGGTCTTTCTATTTCCAACTTTCTGAGGAAACACCATACTGTTTTCTAATCCAACTGATTTTTATATATTGATCTTGTACCCTGCCACTTTGCTGAGTATTTCAATGAGTTCCAATATCTGCTTGTGGAACCTTTGGGATTTTCTAGGTATAGAACCTTTTGTAAGTAATCTGTGAGAGTTTACTTCTTCTTTGACAATTTGGATACTTTTCATTTCACTTTCTTGCCTTATAGCTCTGGCTAAGATTTCCAATACAATACTGAATTGTTGTTAAGTTACTTTGAGTCGGTTCTGACCAATAGCAATCCTGTATAGGATTTCCAAAGATGCATCTGTTGAGCTTGAACCACTGGCCTTGTGGTTCAAACTGGCTTTACAGTCTAATTATTAACTCACAGCACCACACCAGGACTCCTGGATATGTGATAAGGAAGAAAATTTTACACAGCAATGGAACTTAACAGCAATAACAATCTGTCTTCAAGTACAATAGTTCCTCTTTTCCTTTATAGCCTCTATGATTCTTGTTCTCATTCCATCTGTTTGTTGTTGTTAAGTGCCATCGAGTCTGTTCTGACTCACAGTGACCCTGTATAGGATTTCCAAGGAGCAACTGGTGAGTTTGAACCACCGACCTTGTGGTTCAAACCGACCACATGTTTCCATGCTTTATCCCACAGCACCATACCATGACTCCAAAAGTTACCTCTGGCCTATGCGGGAATCAAACCCGTGATCTTGGAGTTATTAGTACTATTAGTACTATGCTTTAACCAACTAAGCTAACTTCCATGTCTTTAGTGGACTAGATATGGATAAGAACCGTTTTGATGCCCTGCAGTCCATACCAAGCTTTGGTGAGTATGGAAAGCTGCCAAGAGACTTGATTTGTCTGATGCTGTGGGGCCTTCATGTTCAGTTTCCAGAAAATTAATATTTACTTTTATCAGTGTCATGTAAGCTGACTTTTCTAAACAGAATAAAATCCACTAACTAGAACCCGCAACTCCCTAATCATTTTTGCCAATATAAACTCTAAAGACAGAATAATTTGTGAAGGAAAATTGGGAAACCAAATAAAAAGTTCAGAGGTGAAACATACACTCAAATATTTGTTGATCACTTTGCCATTCACTGTTTTTCACATAAGTGGTACATGATTGTAAAAGGTCCCCCAGTTTTAAAACACACAGCCTTGGTGAAGGAAGGAGGGTGAAGGGTCATAGTTAAGGAGTAAGACAGACCATGAAACTAAGAACCAGATCATTTCAGAGAATGCTATGTCTGAAAGTGAGTAAGAAAACCAACAACAAGGTGACATGATAGAAATGTTTATATGTAAAGTGTGAGGTAGGGCTATCACAGTAGGGATATTATAATTAGGTTAAGACCTGAATATTGATAAGCATGGAACTGGTAATCATATGGTGGATAATTCAAACCCATCAGATATTCTGGGAATCCCTGTACAGGGTAGCTATGAGTCAGAACTGACTCAAAGGAACACAACAAAATGGGAAAAGTACTTGGCCTATTCGGAAACTAAATAAAGTACAATGTAGCTTGAACATACTTTCTAAGCTAAAGACAGGCCCAATATAAGGTTGGAGAAGTTGGCAAACAGGTATAGAGATTTTTTTACTTTTTAAAATTTGGGCAACTTTTACTTTATAAAATTTTTAGGAAAAAGAAAACAGAGCAGGTCATATAAAATTAAGTACGAAAGTTAATATTTGTTGGAATAAGAAAGAAATTAATAGGATTTCAGAGATTTAGATTTCTTGCATCAGAAATGACTACAAGAAATTATTCAGAAATACTGACAGAAATATTTCTGGTTATAACCAAACTTCCTCTCCTTAGCTGAATCTACACCTTCAGGACTTGTCTGTGTATATGATAAGTAGACTCCTATGATTAGTCCACTAATCTGTTAACTTTGAGTGAATCAAAAAGCAGGTTATCATGGAGGGCTAAGCATCCAGCTGATATGAAGTAAGGGAAGGCACACAAGAATGCCCAAACTTGTAGCTAGTACCCACTCAACCTAGCTTCGATGGCTTGATGATCAGAACTTCACTAGAGAAAGATTTAAAAAAAAAATTTTTTTTTTAAATAAAGGAAACAAGTGTAAATTGTTACAATTTGATGAACTTGACCTATACCTATGAATGTAGTAGCTCAAAATACCAACTGAGAGGGAAGGAGTCTTCACATTAAGGATCAATCCTATCCCTTCTATATGTAGGGTTGATAGAGATAGGCAACTTCAACATTGACTACCTAAAATGGGGGTGCTATAGAGTCCTGGTGTGGCACTGTGGGCTAATGCATCAGACTGCAAAGTCATTTGAACTGCAAAGTCAGCAGTTCAAGCTCACCAGCTGCTCCTTGGAAAGGCTACACAGGGTTGCTATGGGTCAGAATCAACTCAACAGCATACTTAACAATGACAGCAACATAAAAGGACAAAGTGACTGGTTTACAAGTTTTCAAGAGTTTAAAGGATGTTATCGGGGTGCATCTGACCTAATCATGTGTGCTCTGAATTAGGACTGGACACTTACTAAAATGAAAGATGTTAGAAGTGTGGAAGGTCTATGGAGGAGACCATATATCTGAGAACTGAGGGCAGCTCTTAGGAGCTGAGGGAGACCTGTGATCAATATCAATGTGTTAAAAATAAACATAAACAAAATTTACATCCCCCACCAAAAAGAATAACCAACAGGAACACAGGAGCATCAGTCCTACAACCTCAAGGAACTGAATTCTGAAAATGACCTGAATGATGTTAAAAGACCCTAAGCTCCCATTAAGAATTCAATTCTGGTAAACACCTTGATTTTAGTTTGTGAGACTTTTCGCAGAGAATCTAGTTATATGATAGCAGGACATTTTTTTTTTTTTAAGTTTTTATTGTGAACTGAGTGATTGTTTACAAGGGAGAACATCGGCTTTACACCATCGTTTCATTGCAATGATTACAGTCTTCTTCATGCATTATCATTCAAAAGTATTTGCTTCCTTTCCCTCTGTTTATTTATTTATTTATTTATTTTGTGGTGGGGAGATGTATGTATAAACACTCATGTATATATAATAATTTAAACAACCAAAAGACACATTCTGTGAACCTGCCTCCTGGCCGCCAGCACCCAGTCTCTCTTTCCATGAATCCAGAGTCCCCAGCTGTTCCCTCTGTCCATGTCCTAATCTCTGCTACCATCTCTAGTGTCGCTGCTTCTCTCGATAGGGTCCTGCACTCAACTTGTGCTCTTCTCCTTTAATGTTCCTAGGGTCCTCTATTTCTGTACAATAAGATTAACTACTCCCCCTTTTTTGTTACAAACTTCCACCTTTACCATTGTGACAGTTGCAATTAGTCCTGATAACAATTACTCACTATTGAACCATAAGAATCTTATCCCCATCTCTTTTTGCCAGACCCATCTAGACAAGATGAAAACTATTCAGTGGGGACTCACCTCCCCCCCCCACTCTTAAACTAAACTTCCTCTTGAAAACTTGTAAGCCAGTCACTCTGTGCCTTTATCGCCCCATCATTTTAGGTACCCAATGTCTAAGTTGCTTGTCCCTATCTACCCTATACTCAGAGGGGATAGGATTGATCCTTTATGTGAAGACTCCTTCCCTCTCAGGTGATATTTTGAGATACTACTTCCATAAGTATAGGTCAAATTTATCAAATTGTAGCAATTTACACTCGTTTTCTTTATCAAAAGAAGTTTTTTTTTTTAATCTTTCGCTAATCGAGTTCTGATGATCAAGTCATCAATGCTAGGTCAAATGGGTACTATCTGCAAGTTTGTGCATTCTTGTGTATCTCCCCTCACTTCATATCATATGGATGCTTCACTCTCAGCTCCAGCCCTCCATGGCTATGTTCTTGTCCATATGCTCAGGAGACCCCAGGTCTCACCACACTTTGGACCAACCAGTCCTTCTTCTCTCTCTCCTCTCCAAGTCAACAGGAGTCTATGGAACATGATTAAACTCAACCCATTTCTTCATTTCTGTCTTTCTCCCTCTTCCACTCACCAGTAGACCAACATGGGCACCAGTAAGCTTACATACCTACTCATGTGTTCTTTTGTGTTTCAGTCTTGGAGGTGAGTTTGTTCTGAAGGCACTTTATTGCTTGTCTTGATGGCTCTGAATACTAGAACTTCTTGCCAGTACAAACTGAGATGCTAAATTTGTGTTGTATTAGTCTGCTAAATTTGTGGTCATTTGTTGTGTAATTAAAATAACTCATACACCCAGGCTAGAGATGAGGGTGCCAATGGTAATAAAGGGAAGTACACAAATGCAAGGCAGTGTCAGTAGAATTTGTTAATGGGGTGGACTGGTCAGGGATGGTAGAAAAAAGGGAAGAAATCAGAGTAATTCTAGAATCTTTTATAATGCAATTGAGTGAAGATTGTGCCTTTGATTCAGATGAAGAAGACTGGAGGAAGAATATTTTCCATGAGAGGAGTCAGTGTGAATTATTTTCTCATCAAAATAATTTTTAACTTTTTTTTTTTTTTTTA